>NC_025997.2:55233192-55364707 GCF_000442705.2 Elaeis guineensis
ATCATATACTAATAGGCTAATATTTTTCTTTCAGTTATGGCGAACACAATATCCCTCCGTATGCTGTTGGACAGCGACAAGCTCACCGGTCCCAACATCAATAGCTGGTATCGAAAGTTGAAGATCGTCTTGGAGTATGAGAGAATTTATATATCCTTACGGATGAGGCACTTGAAGAATTTGCAGTCAATGCTCCTTGTACTGCGAAGATATTTACATAAAGTAGCTCAATGATCGCATGACTGTGCGTTGCGTGATGAGGATAGTTATGATGATGAACTTAGTCATAAGTTTGAAGATGCACTATTAGAGGAGATCATTCAACTGTGGAATGAGTCCTTCAACATCCTAAGGATGTGGAGAGACATAAAACCTCCTGTGCAGTGTTCAATGCCTATATGCGATAGGGGGCTTCAGTCACTAATTATGTATTATACATGATTGAGTAGTTGAATATCTTAGTAAACTTGACTTTTCATTGCATGAACAGTTAGGTAAGGATGCTATCCTCAATTCACTATCAAAATACTATCTACCCTTTCTCAGTCATTATAGAATCACAAAGCCTATGGTGAATTATCATGGTTTGCTAGGGTTGCTTCAGATTTTTGAGAAGGATCACCAGCTCAAGAAGGAGGCAATGAATTTAGTGGGAGGTTCATCTGCGGGGTGCCGATCCTCTAGGAGAGGAAAGAAGAAAAAGGTTCAAAAATCCCATGCCGTCGATCTGAAGCAGGGCAAACCATCAAAAGTTGATAAGAACGAGGTAGAGTGCTTCTTCTGCAAGAAGCTGGGTCATTAAAAAAAAATTATCCTACTTATATAGCCATCCTTGACCCAAATAGACCTAAGAACAAGAGAAAAAAGCAAGCGGTTGCTTCATAAGGTACTTATATGATAACATCTTATAATTTTTCTGTTTATGATACTACTACTTAGGTATTGGATATAGAAAGTCCTATTAATATATATAATTCATTGCAAGGACTGCAGGTAAGTAAGAAGTTTTGAGAGGACGAGCAGTTTTTTAACGTTGGAGATGGAAGTCTTGTTTTAGTTTTGACCTTGAAAACTTTGCAGCTTATCTTCGAGTCAAGTAGTATCATTTTAGATGATTATTATTATTATTTTTTTTTTTTATGAATGTCATCTCTGTAGGCCTTTTGGCCAAACTTAGTTACAAGTTTATAATAAAGGATGATTTTTGTGATATCATTATGAATGATACTACAATTATGTGTGGATAATTGAAACATGATATATACATAATATCACGATCTGTTAGCACAATGTACATACCCAGTAAACATCTTAAACAAAATAATATCAGTGAATCCTATCTTTGGCATTGCAGGCTTGGTCATGTGAACAAGAATAGGATTGATAGGTTGATCAAGAAATGTATCCTTGAGATAGATGATTGTGAATCATTGCCTACCTACAAGTCTTGTCTGCTTGGTAAGATGACTAAGTTGCCTTTTAAGAGAAAAAGTAAAAGAGCTAGCGATGTCTTAGGTCTAATACATACTGATGTATACGGATCTATAAACATAAGTGCTAGAGGAGGATACTACTACTTCATTACGTTCACAGATGATCTATCGAGATATGAATATGTCTATCTTATGAAGCATAAGTCAAAATCATTTGAAATGTTTAAATGATTCTGTACTAAAATAGAGAAACAAACTGAAAAGAGTATTAAGATCCTTCGATCAGATCAAAGAGGTGAATATCTCACCAGTGAGTTTCTAACATATCTGGAAGAGAATAAGATTCTCTCATAGTGGATCCCTCCTAAAACATCACAACATAATGGGGTGTCAGAAAAGAGGAATCAAATCTTGTTAGACATGGTTCGATCTATGATAGGCTTTGTGAGTCTGCCAATCTTCTTCTAGAGATATGCTCTAGAAACTGTCTGCTACATTTTGAATAAGGTGCCCAGTAAGTCTGTCAATAAAACTCTATATGAGATATGGACTGGATGTAAGCCGGTGCTCTCACACCTTAGGGTCTAGGGTTGTCCAACTTATGTCAAGCGTTTAAAGATAGATAAGTTTAGATTGAAGTCCGACAGATGCTTATTCGTAGGGTA
This sequence comes from Elaeis guineensis, assembly GCF_000442705.2. Taxonomy (NCBI): domain Eukaryota; kingdom Viridiplantae; phylum Streptophyta; class Magnoliopsida; order Arecales; family Arecaceae; genus Elaeis; species Elaeis guineensis. The sequence goes on from NC_025997.2 coordinate 55,235,291, forward strand.
CCCAAATGAATCTAAGGGGTACTACTTCTACCTCACTGTAGAACAAAATGTATTTATTAGTAGTCGGGCAGTCTTTTTGAAAAAAAAAATTCTTTGGAGAAGGGGCTAATGCCTATAAAATTGAACTTGATGATGTTCATGAGGTTGAAGGACCGACACACACAAAGTTGGATTTGATTGGTGAATCAAATCCAGAACCAGTAGAGGCACTATTGAGGAGATCTGATAGAGTACTACGTCAGTCGGATAGATACTATGATTTTCTGATCCAAGATGATGACCCCATCGAATTTGATGAGAACGATGAAGATCTGATCACCTATATGGAGGCCATGCAAAGGCCCAACTCTCAGAAATGGCTTAAAGCTATGAAGTGAGATGGAGTCCAAGGAGATCAATGGTGTATGAATACTAGTTAATCCACCTGAAGGGATAAAACCCATAGGATGTAAATAGATTCTTAAGAGGAAAAGAGGAGCGGATGGAAAGGTAGAGACCTATAAAGCCCGTCTAGTTGTCAAGAGATATTGTCAGCATTATGGTATTGACTATGATGAGACGTTCTCTTCTGTGATAGTGCTCAAGTCCATTTGGATTATGCTTGCTATCATTACACACTTAGATTATGAGACCAGTCAGATGGATGTCAAAACTGCTTTCCTCAATGGAAAGCTGGAAGAAGAGGTGTATATGATACAACCTGAAGGGTTCACATCCACAGATGAGTCAAAAGTGTGCATGCTAAAAAGGTCTATTTATAGACTTAAGCAAGCATGTAGGAGTTGAAACATGCATTTTGATAAGATGATCAAAATGTATGGCTTTGTTAGGAATGGAGAAGAGCCTTGCATCTACAAGTGAGCTTTCGATTATGTAGTCATCTTCTTTGTGCTGTATGTGGATGACATACTATTACTAGAAAATGACATCCCAGCTTTGCAGAGTGTGAAGCTGTGGTTATCATCAATGTTCTCCATAAAGGACTTAGAAAAGTATCCTACATCCTTAGGATGAAGATCTATAGGGATAGATCCAGAAGATTACTTGGATTGCCTCAACCAAGTACATCGATACCTTGTTGAAGTGGTTCAACATAGATAATTTCAAAAAAGCTATCTTTCGATAAGCCATAGGATTACTCTTTCCCAGAAAGATTGTCTGATAACTCTTGAGGAGAAAGAGTACATGAGTAGAATATCATGTGCCTCGATAGTGGGAGGTTAGTTGAGCTCGAAGAGAAGGTCTCTGAAGATCACAGAGCTATAAATCTTCAGAAACCCATTATTCATGGGCCAGTAGTTGATGTTCATCTACCACCTCATAGATCTAGCAGGGTCTCTCGACCTCCTGAAAGGTACATGGGTATGCTTACGGATGAAGTAAAAGAAATATTCCTTATGGGAGATAAGGGTCATGGTGATGATCCTAATACCTTTGATGAGGTGATGTCTAATATCGATTTTGAGAAATGATTAGATGCAATAAAGTTAGAAATTGACTCGATGCACTCAAACCAAGTATGGACCTTAGTGGATCCACTTAAGGATATTATACCCATTAGGTGTAAATGATCTACAAAAGAAAAATAGGTGTCGATAGTAAGGTAGAGACCTATAAAGCTAGGCTTATGGAAAAAAGTTACAGTCAGCGTGGAAACATTGACTATCAGAAAACTTTCTCACTCGTAGCCATGCTAAAATCCATCCACACTCTGCTTGCTATTGCAGCTTACTATGATTATAAAATCTGACAGATAGGTGAAAACTACTTTTCTGAATGGATATCTTGAGGAAGATATCTATATGGAGCAATCTTTGAGTTTTACATTTGGTGATGGTGATCACAAAGTCTGCAAGTTGCAAAGGTCCATATACAAATTAAAGAAAGCTTCTCGAAGTTAGAACCATTATTTTGATGATGCGATCAAATCATTTAATTTCATCAAAAATGAAGAAAAACCATGTGTATACAAAAAGGTCTGTGGGAGCATAATAACATTCCTCATGTTGTACGTAGATGATATTCTCCTTATTAGGAATGATATTTCTATGCTGACTATTATCAAAAGATGGTTGTCCAAAGAATTCTCCATGAAAGACCTAGGAGAAGCATCCTATATTTTTAGAATAAAGATCTATAAGGATAGATCTAAATGGATGCTAGACCTATCATAAAAGCTATACAAAGAGAAGGTACTGAAGAGGTTTAGCATGAAAAACTCTAAAAGAAAGATTTTTGCCTCTTAAGCATGGTATTAATCTTTTCAAGATGATGTGTCCGACCACATCTGAGAAAGTTTAGTGCAAGAGTAAGATTCCTTTTGCCTCAACTATAGGGAGCCTTATGTATGTCATGCTATATACTCGACATGATATAGCCCTTACTGTGAGTGTCATGAGCAGGTATTAGTCAAATCCAGACGAGGAGTACTGAATAGCTGTGAAGAACATCCTTAAGTACTTGAGAAGGACTAAGAATTTATTCTTGATCTTTGGAGAAAGTTTTGAGTTACGAGTCGAGAGGTACACTAACTCAGACTTCATGTCTGATCCTGATGATAGAAAATCTATGTCAGGATATGTGTTCGTTTGCAATGGTGGCATAGTCAGCTGAAAGAGTTTCAAGCAACCCATCATAATAGATTCGATCACAGAAGCTGAGTATGTCACTGCTTCAGATATTGCCAAAAAAGGTTTCTGGTTCAAGAAGTGAAAGGAATATGCCCTATAAGCCAATCAAAATGTATAAATAGATGGATATTTTTTGTCTCCCGACAACTCATGTACTGATGTTTTAAATAAATAAAGGCATTTAGTTCATCATATGCTGCATCTTATTTTGATGAACCCCATAAATTAGGGCTATGGTTTTAGGGTTATGATGCGATCATACCAAGTGAGACCTAAAACCTTAAAACTCTAATTTTAAATATTCCTAGTCATTGGAACATTGAGTAGGGGATCAATATTTTGTAAGACTGGTACATCCTGTGTATGCTCGGAGAGAGGGTAATTGATCTCACAATTACTTGTGTATGACACTAATATAAGGATGTAAGTGTTCATTAGAGAATGAATTCACTGAATTGATCCAATTAAAGAATATCTGATGGAGTCTTATCTACATGTCAACAGATTTTTTCTCATAGTGGGAATTGTGCATGTAAATCTTTTGACCTGAGACTGCCATAGAACCTTATAAGCATGAATCCATATTTTGGATCATACTCATTCATGATTTATCATGTACGGGTGTTCTGGATATGATGGATTGCTTATGAAGGTTGTGAGTAGGTCAATATGGAAACGATCACTCCTAGTAAGAGGAGATCGCATCCTATCTGCTTCAATCAAATAATGATTCAGGAAGACTTTGATCAGAGCATTATGAAAAATTAGAAATAATTTTTTAATATTCATAAATCTAATCATTATTATTAATCAAGAGAAATGTGAACAAAAATTGGGTTTGATATTTTTTCATACCCAAACTTATATTCGGGATGCAGGATGATCGTAAGATCAAGTTGCACGATAATTTTTCCACTGAAGGATATTTTTTGGTATTTCCATCAAAAATTTATATTCTTCCAGGTAGACATGATACGTTGCTAGACGTCAATCATGTCTTGTGAGTTTGATCAAATTAAAAGAGTTTAATTCGATCATTAATTTAAAAGCTGTTCTGATTGATCAAAATGGTTCAGCTTGATTTGACCTAAATCGGCTAGATTGTGTTCTAACCAAATTAGTTTAAATTGGACCTGGACTCACTGCTGGTTAGATGTGGAACCCAATGGATCACACACAAAGGGAATTGATCATGGGTTTAATTTGATTAAACCATGTTTGCAAGTTGAACATGCTAGCACATGTTGCAAACCCTAGCATTTAGATTCGAATTGAATTCGAATCGGGTTCTGATTTGGGCTAATTTAGAACCAATTTGAGCCAAATTGGATTTGGTCTTGAAGTGTGTTCGAAGTGTTTTAATTGGGCTTGCTGTTGGGTGCCAAAAATCAGGGAACCACATGCCTAAGAGTCTCTCTCTTGGCATGTGGATTTGAATCCATGCGCATGAGCCACATGGCGCATGGATGGAGTTGGCGCCACCTTTAGATAAGGTCTATCCTATTTTTTCTCCATAACCTTTATTCTACGAATGTATTTCAGATGTCTTAGGAGGCACCTAAGAGTCCTTTTGAGTATTAAACTCATCGTAGAAGAATTAAGAAAAGGGATAAGGATTAAATCCATGCGCCACCTCTTGAAAGCACCCCTTTGAAATTTCAAATGGGAGATAAGTTTTAAATTATCCATGCCCATTAATCTCTTGCGCCATTCTTCAAATTGGTGCCATATATCTTGGCCATTGGATGGGCTTCCTTCTAGATCCAAAGGCATGGGTTGATGGCGCCAATAAGAGAAGCTTCGTGACTTCTCATCTGAACACCGTAAGTTAAGATCAAAGAGTCTTTCTAAAATAAGACGTCTCTTCAACCCAACTTTGATGTACACATGGCATTTCTTAACTTATGGGGTGTGAGAAATAGACAAGAGGCATGAGATAATTTGTAAGAGGGCGTGAGATGTTTTGGATTGCACCTTTACGTGCAATATAAATAGGGGTGCACGCCGAGGAGTCTCGGTGATTAAGAAATCTTCTTTCTTTCTTACAAGAGGCTCTGCTTGTCCAATTTTCTTTATTCCTTCTCTCTAGCCTAGATAAGATCCTGATAAAGGACAAGAAATCTTCCAAAAGGCTTAGAGAATTAGAATAAAAATTAAGGAGACAAGGAGCAAGAAAGAAAGGGAAGAAAAGGTCCAACAGTGTGACAGCAAAAGCCAAGAAAGGAGGTTCTGCCCAAATTGCATTTAAATTCTGATAAATCAGAATTTAATTACAGAGTATTTTTTAATAAGTGCTAGAGAGTTGATTGAGTCCTCATGTGGATCAATGTTGGAGGGTGAACACGTGGGCACCTGGTGGAAACCCAAACATATTGCTGCCGGCAATTAAGCACAAATCAGGGTTTAGCGATAAGAGGTATGTTTCTATATCTTTTATTTGATATTAATGCATATTATATGGTTTAATTTCTGATAAGGTGATCTTGAAGTTAGGTTTTAATTTTATGATTTCATAATAATTGCTTTGAAATCCGTGCTTCCGCCATTGCATTAAAACCTTTCAGTGGTATTAGAGCCACCTTGTTAGAATTAAATCATATGATGATATGTTAATGATTTAAAGGCAATATTATAAATATGATATGATCATTATTTATGTTTTAATATGATATTAATATGATGAGATCATATTCATTATTTCATAATTAAATCATGATGTATATAATTTTGGAATGTTGCTATGTAATATTGAATTGTGTTCACTATGATGCTATATGATGAGATCATATTCATTATTTTATAATTAAAATATGATGCATATAATTATGAAATGTTGCTTTGTCATATTAAATTGTATTCACTATGATGAGATCATATTCATTATTTTATAATTAAAATATGATATATATAATTATGGAATGTTGCTTTGTCATATTGAATTGTGTTCACTATGATGCTATATGATGAGATCATATTCATTATTTCATAATTAAAATATGATGTATATATGGAATGTTGCTTTGTCATATTGAATTGTGTTCACTATGATGCTATATGATGAGATCATATTCATTATTTCATAATTAAAATATGATGTATATAATTATGGAATGTTGCTTTGTCATATTGAAGTGTGTTCACTATGATGCTAATTTCTTTTATTCATGTATTATTATGATATAGAAATTAAATATGCATTGAGACCTGAAAAATCCTCTGTAAAATAATATTAAGTTGTAGTGTAATTAACCAATAGCAGAACCAGTCGATGATGTCTAATTGATCAATCGGTGTCTAGGAAAGTGGTTCATGATTGGTAAAGAGAATGTGGTTTCTAATTGGTTCCATTGTCTGACCTGGCCAAAATTTATTGGTGTCTAAAGAAAGCAACGGGGGGACCCCCACCTCTCTTCCACTTACCTGGCTGATTAGATTAATTTAATTCTTGACTGGGATGCTCGGTGTTATATTCACTATATTATGGCCTTCCTTCATGCTAGGACATTACTATGTCACAAACCATATTAGGTTTGTTGTGTAACCACAAGACCAATTATGAAAACTGACATAATATTGTTCTGGCTCATCGAGATGCTTACAGCAATTTTTGAGTATAATGCTTTGTTGTGTAACCACAAAAGCATTTATATTCTATTTTGACTGTATTAAAATGAAGGGTCCTACTTAACTAAAACATTATGGTCTGTTGTGTAAACACAAGGCTATTAATATTTTAGAGGCCAGGGTTTTTATTGAGAATTGTATGAGATGCAATTGGAAAGAGTTTCCTGTCTTTAAACTTATAAAAGGTTTGTTGTGCAACCACAAGATCTTTTATAAGGAATTAGGGTCTCAATCCCACTAAGAAAATCAATCAGGGTTTTCTCAAACATCATACTAGAGGGTTATGATGTCTGATAAAAATAGTGAGAGACACAATAAAATTAAAGTCCTAATTTAATTATGTATATCATCTTGAGTTGTTCGCTTATGTAATGTTCTTTATTATGTAGATTAATGGCTTCTTCACTTTCACTTCGCTCCATTTTGGATACAAATAAATTGACTGGGACCAACTATGTGGACTGGTTGAGAAATCTTAAAATAGTACTTAGTCAAGAGAAGCTTTCTTACATTCTCGATACCCCTGACATTGAGCCAGTTGGGGAGGATGCCACAGAGGAAGAAAAAACCATATATAGGATGTGGCAAAATGATTCTTTAACTGTCAAGTGTATCATACTTGCCTCTATGACAAATGAGTTACAGAGGCAGCATGATAGCATGGACACTCATTCCATATTGCTAAATTTAAAAGAGCTTTATGGAGAACAGAGTAGGACTGCAAGATATGAGATATCTAAGCAGTTATTCCATGCCAGAATGACAGAGGGGTCATCCGTACAAAACTATATTTTGATGGTTATTGACCTGATCACTCGATTAGGTCAATTAGGTTTTGTTATGGATGGGGAGTTGAGTTAGGATCTAATCCTGCAATCACTTCTAGAATTATTTTCTCAGTTTGTCGTGAACTATCACATGAACAAATTGAATTTTTTCTTGCCTGAGCTGTTAAATATGCTCAAAATAGCAGAGAGCCATATCAAGAAGGATAAGGCTCCTCTTCTTCTTGTGAATGGGATCTCCAAGAAGAAGGCAGGCAAAAAGGGTTCTAAAAGGAGGCTGAACCCTAAAGGTGGTATAAATAAGAGAAAGAAGGGAAAGAAGACCTCCGGACAGTCGACCTACTTCCACTGTGGCAAGGCAGGTCATTGGAAAAGGAATTGCAAGGCTTATCTTGCAACAGTGAAGACTAGTGCAAATAATGCACCAAAAGGTATGTATGAGATACATACAATATTATCATTGAATTCTTCCATTTCAAACTCATGGGTATTAGATACTGCCTGTGGTTTTCATATCTGCAAATCATTGCAGAGGCTGCAGAAAATTAGAAGTTTGAGGAAGGGAGACTTCGAGCTCTATGGTGCTGGAGGAGATTCTATTCAAGCAGAAGCTGTAGGGACATATATCTTGAAGTTTTCTTCTGGGAAGATCTTAGAGCTAACAAATTGTTATTACATGCCTAAGATCATTAGAAATATTGTATCTGTACCCTTGTTGATAAAACAAGGATATCAAATATCTGTAACGAGCAATGGTTGCTCGATTAATTTTTCTAATGAAATAATTTGTCATGGCATTTTTGAGAATGGTTTGTTGACTCTATGCTTGAATGATAATATTTTTCATGTTGATGAAAATAGTAAACGTAAGAGAGATAATGTAAATAAAATCTTACTTTGGCATTGTCGACTTGGTCATATTAATGAGACTAGAATTAACAAGTTGTACAAAGAAAAGTTCTTTGATTCTTATGATTGTGAATCATTAGGAACTTGTGAATCATGTCTCATGGGTAAAATGACCAAGACTTCATTTAGTGGACATGGAGATAGGACAAACGAGTTGTTAGGACTTGTACATACAGATGTATGTGGCCCTATGACAACTCATGCCAGAGGTGGATACTCATATTTTATTACATTTACAGATGATTTATCTAGGTTTGGATATGTGTATCTTATGAAACATAAGTCCGAAGCCTTTGATAAATTCAAAGAGTATCAAAGCATGGTCGAAAAATAAACTGGAAAAAGTATGAAAATTCTTCGATCTGATCGAGGAGGAGAATACTTGTCCAATGAATTTTTAGACCATCTTAAAGCAAAGGAAATTATCTCTGAATGGACACCTCCTTATACGCCACAATTAAATGGTGTAGCCGAAAGGAGGAACCATACCTTATTAGATATGGTACGATCCATGATGTGCTTCACTGAATTACCTACTTCCTTCTGGGGTTATGCTTTAGAGACCACAGTAATTATCTTGAATAGAGTACCTTCTAAATCTGTATCTAGCACTCCATATGAAATATGGAGAGGTAAGAAGCCCAATCTTAAATATTTTAAGATATGGGGATGTTCAGCATATGTCAAAAGAAATTTTGGACATAAACTAGATACTAGAGCAGATAAATGTTTGTTTGTAGGATATCCTAAGGATAGTATAGGATATCTATTCTACCACCCTACTGAACAAAAGGTATTTGTAAGTAGGCATGCCACCTTCTTGGAGAAAGAATTTATCCTAGAAAGAGGCAGTGGGAGAAATATTGAAATTAATGAAGTTCAACAAAAACAAATAGATATTTCTCAACCAAATATTCACATAAATAAAGAAGAACTAGAACACATAACTCCTATCCGTTGGTCAGAGAGGGTACGACATGTACCTATAAGGTATGGGTTCATTATTGAGAATAATGAAGCCCAAGTCATTGAGAATGACAAACCTTTGACCTATACAGAAGCTGTCATGAGTAAGGACTCAGACAGATGGCAGGATGCTATGAAATCCGAAATAGACTCCATGTACACCAACAAAGTATGGACTTTGGTTGATGCACCAGAAGGGGTAAACCCTATTGGGTGCAAATGGGTCTATAAGAAAAAGATCAGAGCAGATGGTCAAATAGAAACCTATAAAGCTAGATTGGTAGCTAAAGGTTTCAGACAAAAATAGGGTATTGATTATGATGAAACTTTTTCACCTGTTGCCATGCTCAAATCTATTCGGATAATGCTTGCAATAGCAGCATACTATGATTGTGAAATATGGCAAATGGATGTGAAGACCGCCTTCTTAAATGGTTTTCTAGAAGAGGAGGTCTACATGTCACAGCCAGAGGTTTTTATCTCAAATGACAGACCAAATCTAGTATGCAGGCTTAAGAAATCTATTTATGGATTAAAGCAAGCCTCAAGGAGTTGGAACATCCGCTTTGATGTAACAATCAAAGAATTTGGCTTCATCAAAAATGTGAATGAACCTTGTGTGTATAAGAAGACTAGTGGGAGTGCCCTAGTTTTCTTGGTTCTGTATGTAGATGACATACTTCTTATTGGGAATGATATTCCAATGTTACAAACAATCAAATTATGGCTATCAAATAAGTTTTCCATGAAAGACTTGGGGGAAGCATCCTATATACTTGGTATAAAGATCTATAGAGATAGATCTAAAAGGATGCTAGACTTATCTCAGTCTAGGTACATTGACTTAATACTGAAAAGATTCAGTATGAATGAAAGTAAAAGAGGTTATTTACCCATGAGTCAAGGCATACATCTCTCTAAGAAGATGTCTCCTAAGACAACTGAAGAGAGAAATAGAATGAGTTCTATTCCTTATGCTTCGACTGTAGGATCAATAATGTATGCTATGTTATGTACCAGGCCTGATGTAGCTTATGCCTTAGGCATAGCCAGTAGATTTCAGGCTGATCCAGGAGAGGATCATTGGACGGCTGTGAAAAATATTCTAAAGTACTTAAGAAGGACTAAGGATATTTTTCTCATATATGGTAGATCTGATCTTAAACTAGAAGGATACTCTGATTCTAGTTTTCAATCAGACCCAGATGATAGCAAATCTATTTCAGGGTATGTCTTTACTTTGAATGGTGGAGCAATGAGTTGGAAGAGTTCTAAGCAGCAAACAGTAGCTGACTCAACCACAGAGGCAGAATACATAGCTGCAAGTGAAACCGCCAAGGAAGCTGTCTGGATGAAGAAGTTCATCACTGAATTAGGCGTTGTTTCTGAGATTGAGAACCCAGTATCACTTTATTGTGATAATACTGGAGCAGTTGCTCAAGCAAAGGAACCCAGGTCTCACCATAAATCCAAGTACATTTTGAGACGCTTCCATCTCGTTCGTGAAATAATTGAAAGACAAGATGTTATTATTGAATGAGTAGACATAAAGAACAACATAGCAAATCCATTCACTAAAGCTTTACCACAGCAGCAATTCGATCGCCATCTAAATTGTATGGGGTTGAAATATAAGGGAGATTGTCTTTAGTGCAAGTGGGAGATTGAAAGGAATATACCCTATAAGCCAATCAAAATGTATAAATAGATGGATATTTTTGTCTCCCGACAACTCATGTACTGATGTTTTAAATAAATAAAGGCATTTAGTTCATCATATGCTGCATCTTATTTTGATGAACCCCATAAATTAGGGCTATGGTTTTAGGGTTATGATGCGATCTTACCAAGTAAGACCTAAAATCTTAAAACTCTAATTTTAAATATTCCTAGTCGATGGAACATTGAGTAGGGGATCAATGTTTCCGGTAAGACTGGTACATCCTGTGTATGCTCGATAGAGAGGGTAATTGATCTCACAATTACTTGTGTATGACACTAATATAAGGATGTAAGTATTCATTAGAGAATGAATTCACTGAATTGATCCAATTAAAGAATATCTGATGGAGTCTTATCTACATATCAATAGATTTTTTCTTATAGTGGGAATTGTGCATGTAAATCTTTTGACCTGAGATTGTCGTAGAACCTTATAAGCATGAATCCATATTTTGGATCATACTCATTCATGATTTAATCATGTACGGGGTGTTCTGGATATGAGGGATTGCTTATGAAGGTTGTGAGTAGGTCAATATGGAAACGATCACTCCTAGTAAGAGGAGATCGCATCCTATCTGCTTCAATCAAATAATGATTCAGGAAGACTTTGATCAGAGCATTATGAAAAATTAAAAATAATTTTTAATATTTTATAAATTGAATCATTATTATTTAATCAAGAGAAATGTGAACATAAAATTGGGTTTGACATTTTTTCATACCCAAACTTATATTCGAGATGCAGGATGATCGTAAGATCAAGTTGCACGGTAATTTTTTACTGAAGGATATTTTTGGTATTTTCATCAAAATTCCATATCTTCCAGGTAGACATGATACGTTGCTAGATGTCAATCATGTCTTGTGAGTTTGATCAAATTAAAGAGTTTAATTCGATCATTAATTAAAAGCTATTCTGATTGATCAAAACGGTTCAGCTTGATTTGACCTAAATCGGCTAGATTGTGTTCTAACCAAATTAGTTTAAATTATACCTGGACTCACTGCTGGTTAGATGTGAAACCCAATGGGTCACACACAAAGGGAATTGATCATGGGTTTAATTTGATTAAACCATGTTTGCAAGTTGAACATGCTAGCACATGTTGCAAACCCTAGCATTTAGATTCGAATTGAATTCGAATCGGGTTCCGATTTGGGCTAATTTAGAACCAATTTGAGTCAAATTGGATTTGGTCTTGAAGTGGGTTCGAAGTGTTTTAATTGGGCTTGCTGTTGGGTGACAAAAACTAGGGAACCACATGCCTAAGAGTCTCTCTCTTGGTGTGTGGATTTGAATCCATGCGCATGAGCCACATGGCGCATGGATGGAGTTGGCGCCACCTTTAGATAAGGTCTATCCTATTTTTTCTCTGTAACCTTTATTCTACGAATGTATTTCAGATGTCTTAGGAGGCACCTAAGAGTCCTTCTGAGTATTAAACTCATCGTAGAAGAATTAAGAAAAGGGATAAGGATTAAATCCATGCGCCACCTCTTGAAAGTGCCCCTTTGAAATTTCAAATGGGGAGATAAGTTTTAAATTATCCATGCCCATTAATCTCTTGCGCCATTCTTCAAATTGGCACCATATATCTTGGCCATTGGATGGGCTTCCTTCCAGATCCAAAGGCATGGGTTGATGGTGCCAATAAGAGAAGCTTAGTGACTTCTCATCTGAACACCGTAAGTTAAGATCGAAGAGTCTTTCTGAAATAAGGCGTCTCTTCAACCCAACTTTGATGTACACATGGCATTTCTTAACTTATGGGGCATGAGAAATAGACAAGAGGCATGAGATAATTTGTAAGAGGGCATGAGATGTTTTGGATTGCACCTTTACGTGCAATATAAATAGGGGTGCACGCCGAGGAGTCTCGATGATTAAGAAATCTTCTTTCTTTCTTACAAGAGGCTCTACTTGTCCAATTTTCTTTATTCCTTCTCTCTAGCCTAGATAAGGTCCTGATAAAGGACAAGAAATCTTCCAAAAGGCTTAGAGAATTGGAATAAAAATTAAGGAGACAAGGAGCAAGAAAGAAAGGGAAGAAAAGGTCCAACAGTGTGACAGCAAAAGCCAAGAAAGGAGGTTCTGCCCAAATTGCATTTAAATTCTGATAAATTAGAATTTAATTGCAGAGTATTTTCTAATAAGTGCTAGAGAGTTGATCGAGTCCTCGTGTGGATCAACATTGGAGGGTGAACACGTGGGCACCTGGTGGAAACCCAAACAGATTGCTGCCGGCAATTAAGCACAAATCAGGGTTTAGCGATAAGAGGTATGTTTCTATATCTTTTATTTGATATTAATGCATATTATATGGTTTAATTTCTGATAAGGTGATCTTGAAGTTAGGTTTTAATTTTATGATTTCATAATAATTGCTTTGAAATCCGTGCTTCTGCCATTGCATTAAAACCTTTCAGAGCGCTCCTTTAAGAACAAGGGTACTGCGAAGACACCGCCCCTCCTTCTAGCGCCAATCCTGTTGATGCAAAAATTTGCTTGCATTGGAGAAGCTGGAATCGAGTAAGTCACGGTTGCCGTCGGGACCTGCAAAGGAAGTCTAAACTGGAGGTGGGGTTGCTCCGGCAAGACCCTCCGATGCTCAAGTTAGTTCTCTGCCTCAACAAGAATGGAGTGCTTGAACAAAAATTTTAGCAGAGTTTGGGATAGAAAATAGAGCTCAGAGAATAACGTATCTGGGGTCTCCCTTTTATAGACGGAGGGAGCAACAGACTGATAGCGATGTTTGTAACCGTCTGGCAGTTGGCTGCCCAGGAGTTTGTTGCGAAGAGTAGTGGAGTGGACTCGTGGCTATCACCGGGGCGTGCCACGTGGAGTCTGCCACGGGGAGCGGAGCGACGTCTGTTGTCACGACTTGCCAGAGAAGGGAAGAATCACGCGGTATCCGTCGCAGGAAGTGGAGCAGGATCGTGGCCATTATTATGGCCTGCCAGGGAGTGATGGAGCCGCATGGAATCCGTTGCAGGAAGTGGAGCAGTGCTGTGGCCGTTACTGTGGCCTACAAGGGAGTGATGGAGCCGCATGGAATCTGTTGCAGGAAGTGGAGCAGAGTCGTGGCTTTTGCTGCGGCCTGCCAGGGGGTCCAGGCCTATCAGTCGGAGTTCGGCTGGAGTGTCTGGCGGAGAGAGGTGGGTAGCCACCCGTCTGAGAGGAGCTCAGAGTCTGGCTCTCGTAGGAGTCTGGAGGGAGTCTTTCTTCAGTCAAAGTCGGGGGTGAGGTCCGACTCCCGTAGGAGTCCGGACGAAGCCTTCTTGCGGTTGAAGTCAGGGGCGAAGTCCGGCTCCCGTAGGAGTCCGGATGAAGTCCACCTGCAATTAAAGTCAGGGGTGAAGTCCGGCTCCCGTAGGAGTTCGGATGAAGTCCACCTGCAATTAAAGTCAGGGGTGAAGTCTGACTCCCGTAGGAGTCCGGATGAAGTTTACCATCAGTCGAGGTCGGGGATGAAGTCCGGCTCCCATAGGAGTCTGGGCGGAGTCTTCTCGTAGCCAGAGTCGGAGACGAGGTCTGGCTCCCGTAGGAGTCTGGGCGAAGTCTACCTGTAATTAAAGTCAGGGGCGAAGTTCGGCTCCCGTAGGAGTCCGGATGAAGTTTACCATCAGTCGAGGTCGGGGATGAAGTCCGGCTCCCCTAGGAGTCCGGGTGGAGTCTTCCTGTAGCCGGAGTTGGAGACGAGGTCTGGCTCCCGTAGGAGTCTGGGCGAAGTCTACCTGCAATTAAAGTCAGGGGTGAAGTCCGGCTCCCGTAGGAGTCCGGACAAAGCCTTCTTACGGTTGAAGTCGGGGGTGAAGCCCGGCTCCCGTAGGAGTCTGGATGAAGTTTACCATCAGTCGAGGTCGGGGATGAAGTCCGACTCCCGTAGGAGTCTGGGCAGAGTCTTCCCGTAGCCAGAGTTGGAGATGAGGTCTGGCTCCCGTAGGAGTCTGGGCGAAGTCTACCTGCAGTTAAAGTCAGGGGCGAAGTCTGGCTCCCGTAGGAGTCCGGATGAAGCCTTCTTGCGATTGAAGTTGGGGGTGAAGCCCGGCTCCCGTAGGAGTCCGGATGAAGTTTACCATCAGTCGAGGTCGGGGATAAAGTCTGGCTCCCGTAGGAGTCCGGGAGGAGTCTTCCCGTAGCCGGAGTCAGAGACGAGGTCTGGCTCCCGTAGGAGTCTGCAGGTGAAGTCGACCACCGCCGAACTTGGGTGGAATCTGCCCGTCGCGGTGAGTCAGGTCGACGCTGGTGGGGGCTTATCCGTCAGCAAAACTTGGGAGTGTTGCAGGGGCTCGACCGTCCGGGAGATTTGGAGAGACTTCGTCGAAGGTCGGAAGTCGGTTGAATCTCTGGAGGGTCACCCCCATCACGAACTTCAGCTGGGGGGTATTTTATACCCAACAAAAATAATGACCTAATGTATATGAATTATTTTAAGCCTAGAGACTTGGACTTTAGTCTCAAGGTTCTCCCACAATTTTAATCAAATTGATAGCCTCTATCTCCAATTCAGAAAGTTACTTTAATTTTCTAGTAGGTACTAGAATCCACATAGACTACACACAAGTCCGACTTTGGTCGACCAACCCATGTGCATCTATAGGTAGGTTCATTAACCAATTATTTCTCCAAATAATTTTTAGTAATTTAATTTTACTCCAGAAACCTAATCAGTAGGCTTTGGCCTCCACTATAAGGATCCGATTAGGTCCAACCATTAACATGACCATACTTGGTGCATCTAACCAATAAATGATTAAGCCCAATTTTGGTTGGCTAACCTAACCACTATTAGAGAGACACATCCAAGTCGTCATATGATGAGTGATAATTTCATTAGTCGACAAGCACCAGGCCTTTGGGTCTGCAATGATTATTGAATTAATGGACTCATTATCAAACACCTTAATGGGAGGCTATGACTCAGTTATCTCCATCACTTTGTCATTTTAAGGACCTAATAATTTTAGAGAATTTAAAATTATTAGTGATTTAAGGATAGAAAAGATATGGACCAATTTGCTCCTACTGACTTCATCAAGTTAAGTCCTCCCACTGACTTCTCAAGTCATTAACAAGGACTAGGATCAAATTTGGTCCATGGGCACCTAGATCAGTCTCACTGAATGAAATCAGACTCTCTAATTTCCTATGTGACATGGGTTAGCACGAATCAATGAGCAACCTAATCAAGACCTGATTAACCACATTGGCCAGGTAAGTATGATCGATGGGAGGGTCTGCCAATGCTTGCCTTAGACACCATAAGAAATGGCCAGGTAAGCATGCTCCCAATTAAAAACCAGCGATCAAGTTTACCTTAGACACCAACTGGTTTATCAGTTTTGATTTGGTCTGCCTAAAGACTCGAACTCAGCCGCTGAGCCACGATTAGTGTCCATTTGTTAGATATATGGACTTTGATCAACTACAACTATTGAAGTGATCTATAGAAATGACCTAATCCTAATTAACTTTTAATTAGGTTTGATCAATTTCTAAATTTAGTCCATATTTAATCTAATCCTAAGTCTAACCCAGTTAATGATCTGATCAAAGCTAACCCATTACCCTTTAACCCATGTTTTATGAAATTATCTTAGGATCTTTAAATTACAAACCTAGATCCTAAACAATCACTTAATTTTTTTAATTAAGTTTATGGCTGAGGGTTGGGGTTTGGTATTTTGAAAAATATTTTCAACTTTTGAAAGGTTTAATACAATCTAGTGTTGTTTCACTAAGTAGGTTGACTCATTTCAAAAAATGGGTCAGCTTATTTCACTAACAAACACTAACAATTAAAATCAGTCAGATATATAATTCAGTCAATTTTTCAGTCGAGTTGGCATGCTAGTCGAGCTGGCTTGCTGGTCGAGCAAGCCCGATCAGCAAAAAGAACCTTCGTAAGATCTTGTTCTAGGATGATTTTAATCTATATACATTACATAAAAATTCATGAAATGAAATAGACTTAATCTAAAATATACATGACAAGATTTATTTAAACTCTTTTAAATTTTTTAGATCGCAACGTACCAGGATAACCTTTGCACTGTAAGGGGTAAACTTTACAGCAGGACAACCTACAGTCTGTGCGATCATTATTTTATTTTTTAGATTTATTTTAATATAATTATGAATATATTATAAAAGAACCTAGATGCTCTGATACCACTATTGGAAAAGGTGCAGGGTTTCATGCATGAATTTCAAAACTTTTTTGAAATATAACACAGTGGAACATGTAAATTAAATAATTTAATCTACAAATGCATGTAATCAAATTACTAAACCCTACAATAAGGATCTATAATATGTCATATTGCATTTATAAATCAAAAAATAAAAGATTTGGTATTAATTAAATCAATATCCTAGATCTGAAATAGTTTCAGATCTAAAACCTAGATTATATCTAGATAAAAGAAGAGATTAGATCTCTTTCCTTCATGTGGGTCGAGAACTCCACGGTTGATTTTTTTTGTTGCCTTTGGAGCCGCACACGCGTCCGACCTCTACAGGTGATCCATACGAGATTGCAGATCCCTCCGGATGGTTAATCTAAAAAATATTCTTCAGATCTCTTGGATATTTCAAGAGATGAAGAATATGAGGAGGAATAAGGGAGAAGTCAAACTTTTTGACCTCTCTAAAATCAAAATTAATATTTAATAGAAAAGGGTCCTAAAAGAAGATAGATATTCTCCTTCAGTACATCAACAATTGATATCCCGAAAATATCTCTATGCTAAGACTTGAGAAGACCTTCTTCTCTTGATATTTTTTTAATTTTCAGATCTTATGATATCTGATTTTTTTCATAGAAAAATCTCATGATTTATGGAGAAGAAATATTCTAAAACAAACCTTAAGAAAATATCTTCTTTTCTTCTTCTTCTTCCATCAGAACATGATCATATCATGTATAAAATATGATCACCATGCTCCAACTCTTTGGAGCATGAATTCACCATGCCATCCCTCTTTCTCTTTCAAATTTTTTATCATATAAAAAATATAAAACAAAGAGATATTAATATGAAAGGAAAAATAATAAGAGAAGACAATCTTCTCTCTTACCTTTCTCTTTACAAGACATCAACCTTTGATCTTTTGATTGAAGAATTTTCTCCAAAAATTTTGACACCTCAAACCACCTATGTAATCCTTCTTTCTCTCTCATATTTTTATCACATAAAAATACAAAAAATAAAGAGAGAAAAAAATATGAAAGAAAACCAATAAGAGAAGACAATCTTCTCTCTTACCTTTCTTCTCTACAAGATATCAACTTTTGATCTCTTGTTAGAGGACTCTCCTCCATGGATTTTGGTGCCTCAAACCTCCCAGCTCTTTCTTGTTCTCCTCTGATAATTCTCTCAATTTTTCATAAATTTTTGACTCCTATTTCTTGGCATATGGGGCCGCCTCTTTTTTTATGGCAGACTAGGTCATAAGACCTAGTCTAACAAGGAGTCCTTGGGGCATCCAACTCTTGGACGCCCCCTATCTCATTTATTTTGTGGATAGCATGAAAATAACCACAAAATGGGCAACAAAAAAGGAGGATAAACATGGGAGAAGTTGGTGTAAGAGAGGGAGGGAAGAGTCCTTGTGAAGAGGGACTCTTTCAAAAATAGAAATAGGCTAAATCACTTTCCACAATGAAGAAAATTAATTTTTATATTGAACCAGATCAAATCTGATTCAAACCTCTAGAATAAGTGGTGTGAGATTACTTCCCTTAGATATGAAAATCATAAAAAAATTATCTAGAATTAATTAGTGGGCGTGGGGTTTGATTTTCTTAGGTGGTGCAAGAGAAGATGGAATCCTAGTTTAACTAGGATTCTTATTTAGATTAGGTCAAATACTTTAAACCCAATTTAAATTAATTGTAATCTAATTAATGATAATACTAGTCTAACTAAGAGTTCAATTAAATCAAATTAAATCATATTTAATTTAAATTCTAACTTAATTAGGAATTAGGTGCATACAAGTCCTAGCCAAATAGGGACTTGTTCTCTCTTGCAACTGGCTTATCCAATAAACCAATTAGACTTAATTCAATTAAATCCAAATTAATTTTAATTAAATTATATTCAATTAGATTTGATCTCAGCCCAATTGCTCAATCAGATTGAGCCAATTAGCAATCTAATTGCTAATGATCCTCCTGCAACACTTGCATTAGGTCAAACATCAATCACATTGATTGTTTAACCTTAGAACGATTCTCAATCATCGATTAACCATTTGATTAGGTTACAACCTCTTATGTGTGTGACTCTATAGGTTCGAACCTAAGCTAGTAGTATAGGAACCAATTTCTGTACCAGTCGAAGTGACCATCTAGCGATGGTACCCGACGTCCAGAGAGGTCGAATGTATGTAAAGCAATATTCTAAGAACCCTGACCCATGGTTATCATATAATTCATTCTTTTGACCAATAATGCTCAAGATGATTTCGAGTATACTGTCAACACTCATGTAAGTTATCTCTATTGTGTCTCAAAATTTTTACAAATCCCGTGACTCCTCACGAGGATTACCCAGGCCTAGATTTTGCTAAATTGAAACACAGCGAGACATTCTCTTCCTGAAGTTAATCAGGAGTAGTCAATCTCATCTTGACTCACACACTGACTTCACAAGTACTTGACTATACCCAAAAATCTTTGAAACCTATATTAAAAATATAGGCAGTCCGGCACCAAAGCACAGTGAGTTGCTTGCAAGTCACCGTGGTGATCTCAGGTCGGAGGGACACTTATACCTATTGGTCTCAGTAACTACTCTTGACAGTAGAGTGTTACATTGGTTACGTTCAATACAGATGTACTCCTACATCTCATCTGGATGCCATACCAGTGTCTCCACACCACTTGGTTACGAGGATAACCAACGCATATGGCATACAGCGACCTACACTTGATAAGTTATCGTCCTTGTTAATAACTTATCATTTGATCGTGAATAATTTCAGAACCATCTGATAAATCCTCCTTTATTGATTGATTATGGTTCTACGGACTTCATCATAATTTAGGAGTTCATTTAAGGAAGATAGAATTTTTATGATGAACCTGCCAAATAACTATTATTATTAGATAATTCATATACTAATTCCAATCATCTACCACTTAGATGATAGGCTTTAGGACATATTTTCCAAGGAAAAGCAAGGAGCTTTGGGACTTTAAGAACATATTAATCATGAGCCAGTAGACGTGTATTCCTCCTCTACCTCATACACATAGTAGAATCTCCAATCCTGTTGAAAGATACTTGAGTATGCTTAACAGAGGATGTATAGAAAATCATTTCTCATGGGAGATAGGGAACATAGAGATGATCCCAGAACCTATAACGAGGCGATGTGAGACATCGACTCCAAGAAAGAATGTGTAATAGCTTTTTTGAGTAGAGATCTTTTGATGATTTCTATATGGAATAGTCTATGAATTTCACTTCTTGTGATAGGTGATCACAAAAACCACAATACCCTTGGAGTTGGAACATTCATTTCAATGATATGATCAAATTGTTTGATCAGATATGAGAAATTATGAATTTTAAAAGGGTCAATAGGAGTATCCAATATTGACATCGATTAAAATATGGTTGAATATAGATTTCTGCATGAAAGACATAAGGTGAGCATCCTAAAGATCTATAGAAATAGATGCAATTGCATGCTTGTATTTTCATAGATAAAGTACAGAGATCAGATGCTAAAAGCATTCGGCATAAAAATCTCAAAGAGGGGTCTGCTACCCTCTCGAGTATAGTCATATGCTATAAAGTACTTGAACTGATTATATCATGATTGTCACAAGTAGATATCAGTTGTATCCCAGCTGTGAGCGCTGAATTGCAGTGAAAATATCTTTAAGCTCTTAAGAAGAACTGAGGACATGTTCAGAGGAGGATCAAAGTTAGGAGTGGAAGGATACACCAATTCAGACTTTATGTCTGATGTTGATGGTAGAATGTCTACATCATAGATGTGTTCCTATATCGATATCTTGGAAGGATTCCAAATAATCAATCAATGAAAGCTGAGTACACTGTAGATGTGTAGGATGCATTCTGATTGTAATATTAGTTGCATAATTAGTTATCATACCATCAGATACCACATGACACTATATTGCAAAGACAATGGCACCATAGTCTTTGCTAAGGAGTCTAGGTCTCACCAGATATCCAAGCACATAGAATAGCAAAACATGCGACTACTTCGAGTAGAAATATATAGAGATGCAGAGAGCAAACTCCACACGTGATGTGGATGACCCACTAGTAAGTTACTTGGCTAGCCTAAGACTATAGCCTGTCTTATGAAGACAGAGCTTGGTACATGGCAGATTGGTTTTAGTGCAAGTGGGAGATTGTTGGATGTATGTCTTAGAAGCCAATCTTTGCTAACACATTTCATATCTTTAGGATATGATTTTGTACTTATTGGGCAGTTATATTACCATTCATGTCTATGTATCCATGAATCATCCAAGGGATTAACAAGATGATGACACATATTCTCAAAGAGTTAAGAATTTGAGGTATATGTCATTGATGGTTGATTCCTAAATTGCTCCTGGTCATAGGATCATCATGGGGTGGTGATTGATCCGGATAGACCAGTGCATGGATCACTTTCTTTCGAACAGATGGATCTCGAGTCTGCAGTATAGAGATACTGGAAGGAGAGTGTAGGTGGTTGTTAAAGAACAACTAGCACTGAGCGTGACCAACACGAGAAGTCACATAGATGTCTGCTCACTCGTTAGTGACTTTCTCAATGTTGTAGTTGTATGACTGGTCCTTTGATCTGAGATGACACTACTGCTCGCAGTGAGGCTGTTGGAGTTTGACTGACACATCAACATGGGTCTCAAAGAACCCTTGTAGTGGATGTTGGTGATAGTTGGTCCACTATAGGAGTGGGGTATGCATCAAGATGGGATCTATCGACCCTAGCAGAAGGGAGTAGTCTTATGAGATTTAAGAGGTGGAGTCCTTAAGTCTTTGACCATAGCAGTATGATTGATGGAAAAAAATTTCTATAGAATCACATATGGACTTAAGCTGATTGAATCTATCATATGACCGATGTTGAGGTTTGACGATTTATCCATGACCTGCCATCTAGTCGGAACTCACGATAGAGGGACTGAATCACACATCAACTACACCTGAAGGTTCATTTTAGTTTTACTGGGTTGCCACTACATACTGCTAGGTGTCACTAGTGGATTTGGAGAGCTCACTAGGATTGTTTTGGATTGATAATTCTTGTTGAGTTAGAGTGGACTTATTCCGACCCATTGAAAAGAGTTTCAATGATACGATGATAGAAATCATGGTATGTCTCACTACCAGATAAAATTAAATCTATGAGGTCACACAACAAAGGGATTAGGCCTGAAATAAGTAATTGAGCTTATGAAGTATCAATTGAGTTTAGAGAAACTCATTAGGTTTATGGTAACCTTACTAGCACATAGTTGGACCCAATTCCTCTTTTCATTGAGATTATTTATTTGATAAGTTAATTCTAACTTAATTATCTGTTAATAACTTACATGAATAAAATTTATGAGACTTCAATTATTGGGTGTCTAAGGTTATGGATCACATAAATTGAGGGTGCAAGTCTCTTATAAATCTCCTTAATAGTTATTATGGGGCACCACTTTGATTTGATCAATATGGACATGTCCATTAATTAGAGGGTCTTTGGTTTTCATATAGGGTATCTCTTGGGTATAAAAGAGGGTGTCTAATTATGGGTGCAAGGGCTCCAATAGTTGGCACCTAATAGGCTTCCTAATGTAAGTTGGATAACTTAAGTTAATAGGAATCCTAATGTAAGTAGGACTTGTAATATGAGATTGAATAGGATTCAATCCTTATGCCTATTTAAAGGGACCTCTCCTAAGGTCCCTAGATCATCAAAACCAGTAGCCCCTCACACCCAAAGGCTCTCCCTATGCCCTCTCTTCCTCTCCTTTTCTCTTTTCTTGGGCGTTCTACACGCCCTTCCCTTGGGACGCACGTCCGAAGGTGTTTCATGCCCAAAGGAGTTTGGGTGCCTCTTTCTTGCTGGTTTCTAGCATCTGATAGCAGCACATAATAAGGAAAAACTCTAGAGAAGAGGAGAAGAAGAAGATCAAGGAGAAAGATTAAGTATGGATCGCGATCCAGACTTCATTTAGATTCAGCAGGCTGAATTTTAGAGATTCAAAATTTAGATTATAGAGAGCTATTCCAGGCTGATTCTGAGTGAATATTCATAGAGGCTAGATACTTGTATGGCTAATAGAGAGCCTCATCTCTTTCAGATCCAGATTTGAAGAAAGAGATTGCGAAACAGGTATGTGATTTGATCACAATCTAAATTTCAGCATATATCAATTTCAGCATATGAAATAGATCCATATGGTTTTATATTTTTATACATGTAAAATTTAGATTAAAATTATTTTAATCTTATTCTCTAATACAGTGTTTAGAAAATTAAGTTTTGAAACACATATGTATGCTTCAAATCTCGAATCCCAACAGTTAGCTTATATGTTCAATTAAGTTAGGTACTTCCAAATTGGACATATAAACATTGGCCAATACTTTCCTATGGTGTTTAACTTGTGTGCATGACTCTATAGGTTCAAATACTAAGTCAATAGCACAGGAACCGATTCCTGCACTAATCGAGTTAGGTCGAATTATCGTAAAAGAATATTTTAAAATCCATGCACATGGTTACCACATAATTCATCCCTTTGATCCTGAATGCTCTAGGATGGTCTTAGGTTAACTGTCAACCAAGATTGCTTCATCCACAATATATTTTAATCTTTCAAATCTATCTCATGGATTATCCTGATCAAGGTTTTACTAAATTGAAATACGGCGATACATCAATTCCTATAAACAAGATGGGTCAATCCCATCTTGATCCACACACAAACTTCGTAAGTACTTGACTGTACCCAGTAGCCTTCCGTCATTGCATTAAGAACCAAATAGTCTAGTACCAAAGCACAGTGAGTTGCTTGCAAGTCACTATGGTGATCTCTGGTCTGAGGGACACATGCTTATATGCTTCGCGAGCAGCTCTTGACAGCAGAACGTTCAGCAGGTGAGTCACTTATTCAGTGACGATGTACTCTTATATCTCACCTATATGCCATACCAGTGTCATCACACTCCTTGATTAGGAGGACAACCAACTCATATGGCACACAATGATCTTAACTCGATTAATGTCATCATCCTATAATGATGTATCATTTGATCACGAACATGTTTAAGAACTATACGATAAATTTTCTCTTTACCGTACACTAACATAGTGTTGAAATTTCTATGTCGGAGCATGCTTGTATGTTTTAAATTTTTTTTTTCTAAACATAGCAGCAGAATAGAAGATTAAAACTTTTTTTAATCTATATCATGCATGCATAAAACATAAACCACTAGAATCTACTTCATATGTTGAAATTGAACATATGCTGAAATTGGTCATGTGATCGAATCACATATCTGTTTCATAATTTTTTTTTTTTAAAACTAGATCTGGAAGAGAAGAGGCCCTCTCTTAGCTGTGCAAGTGTCCGTCCTTTATGGGTATCCACTCAGGATCAGTCTGGAATAGCTCTCTTAAAATTGATTTTTTTTTTCTAAGAAAAATCAGCCTGCGAATTTGAACGAAGCTTGGATTGCGATCAACTCTTTGATCTTTTTCTTGATCTTTCTTCTTCTCTTCTTCTCTTATTTTTTTCCCTAGATTATGAAGCAATTAGGGACTACAAAGCAGCAAACAAGAGGGACACCCAACAGCCCTTGGACGTGGAAGAAAGAGGATGCCCAAGCTTGGGGCGCTGATGCTCCAAGGGAGAAGAGAAGAGAGGGGCGTGGGGCTCTCCTAAGGGGGCATGGGGCTACTGGTTGAAGTGCCTAGAGACCTTAGGGGAGGTCTCTTTAAATAGGTATAAAGTTTGAATCCTATTCAAAATCAAACAAGCACTTGATACAAGTCCTACTTGCATTAGGTTTCCTTATACATTTAGTTATTTAACTTCCTTTAGGAAATCTATTAGGTGCCAACAATTGGAACCCTTGCACCCATAAAATCACACCCTACTTTGCACCTAAGGGACACCCCATAATGGATCCACATGCCTTTAGAAGGATGGACACGCCCAACTTGATCAAATCAAGTGGTGCCCAAAGAAAACTATCAAGAAAATTAATTAAGGACTTACACTCTTAATTTATTTGATCTAAAACCTTAAGCACCCAACAATTGGAGTCCAATGAATCTAATTCATTTAGATTATTAGTAAATAATTAAGTTTAAATTAATTATATTAAATAATAAATTTAAATGTAAAGAAAAAATTGGATCCAACCATGTGCGGATAAGGTTATCCTGAACCCAATAGGGTTTCTCTAAATCCAATTGAGACTTCATAAGCTCAATTGCTTATTTCATCCCTTTGTTGTGTGACCCCATAGGTTTAATTCTATTTGATAGTGAGATATACAATGATCTCTATCATAGTATCATTGAAACTCTTTTCAATGGGTCAAAATAATTTTATTCTAACTCATCAAGGATTGTCGATTCTGAGCAATCCTAGTAAGCTCTCACAATCTACTAGTGATACCTAGCAGTATGTAGTGGCAACCCAGTAGAATTAAAAATCAATCTCAAGATGTAGTTAACGTGTGATTCAGTCCCTCTATCGTGAGTCCCGACTAAATGGCAAGTCATGGATAAATCATCAAATCTCATCATCAGTCATATGATAGATTTGATCAGCTCATGTCTAATTGTGATACTTATAAATTTTTTTTTCATCAATCACACTGCTGTGGCCATAGACTCTCAGACTTAGCCTCTCAAGTCCTATAGGACTACTTATTTCTATCAAGATCGATAGATTCCATCTTGATGTGCATTTTACTCCTACAGTGGACTAACTATCACCAATATCCACTATAAGGGCTCATTGAGACTATATTTATGTATCAGTCAAACTCCAGCAATCTCACTATGAGCAGTCGTATCAACATAGATCAAAGAATCATTCACACAACTATAGCATCAAGACAATCACTGATGATCGAGTAAAAATTCAAGTGATCTTTCGGATGGTTACGCTCAGTACTAGTTATTCTCTAACAACTATCCACACTCATCTCTCAGTGTCTCTATACTGTAGACTAGAGACTCATCTATCCCAAAGGAAGCGATCTGTGTGTCGGTCTATCCAGATCGACACTGTCTTTATGATAATATTATGATCGGAAGCATTTAGAAATTAAATACATATCTCTAATTCTCAACACTTTAAGAATATGTATCAAAATTTTAATTTCATAGATGATTCAAGGACACATCACACTTGAATAAAAAATAAACTTATCATTTTATTGATCAAATCAATATATTAAATATAAAATTATATCCTAGCTTTATTAAAATGTGTCAGCCATATTGGCTTTTAGGACGTATATCTAACACATAGTTCTAAGGACTTCATTACAACATAAGAGTTCAAAAAAGATGTAACTTTGTGATAGAAAATATCAGAATAATTTTTATTCATTAATTAATAATTCATATATAAAGAAGAACTCAATCATCATACGATTGATTTTAGGATATAATTTCTAATAATGCTATGTACACGACTTGATATAGCCCATGCTGTGAGTGTCATGAATAGATATCGATTGAATCCAAGTGAAAATTACTGGATATCTGTGAAATGTATCCTTAATTACTTGAGAAGGACTAAGGATATTTTCTTAGTCTTTAGAGGAGAGCTGAGGGTGCAGCAATATACTAATTCAGACTTCATGTCTGATATTGATGATCGAAAGTCAACATCAGGCTATATTTTCTTATGCAACGATGGTGCTATGAGTTGAAAAAATTTCAAGCAGCCTGTCATAGCGGACTCCACTATGGAAGCTGAGCACATCGCCGTATCGAAAGCTACAAAGAAGGCATTCTGATTTGAGAAGTTTATTACAAAATTGGATGTGATGCCATCAGATGCTATTTCCCTCTACTGTGACAATAACGGTGCCATAGTGCTAGCTAAGGAGCCAAGGTCTTATCAAAAATTCAAAGACATAGAGCGATGATTCCACCTAATCAGTGATTACCTCAAGAAGAAATACATCGAGATACATAGAGTAGACACTACTGACAATGTGGCTGACCTACTAACGAAGCAGCTGAGCCAACAAAAGACTGAAGTCTATCTTGAAAAGATGGGACTTAGATTTGTAGTCAATTGATTTTAGTGTAAATGAGAGATTGTTAGATATATGCCTTAGAAGTCAATTGGACCAATACATGTAATCTTTCTAACGACATAATTTATAATTTTTGACTTATTAATAAAATAAGAGTTATTTTTTTATTCATATTATGTGATGTATCTATGAATCATCCAATGAGTTAACAAGATGATAATACATATTCTCAAGAGTTGAGAATTTGAGACATGTGTCATTGATGGTTAATTTATAAATTATTCTCGATCGAAGGATCATCATGGAGATGGTGATTGATTCGAATAGGTTGGTGCATGGATTGCCTCCCTTAGGGATAGATGAGTCTTGAATCTATAGTGTGGAGATACTAAGTGAGAGGGCAGATGCTTGTTAGAGAATAAAGATATCGAGTGTGACTAATATGAGTAGTTGCTTGGATATCTATCTTCTCATCAGTGACATACTTGATACTGCAGTAGTCTGAATAGTTCTCTGACCTGCAGTGCCTCGACTATTCATAATAAGGTTACTATAGTTTGACTACACCACAGCTCTGTCTCCTAGCCATATAGAGCTTTAAGGTGTATATTGGCTGTAGTAGGTTTATTATAGGAATAAGATATGCATCTAGATAAGATCAATTGATCTTGATAGAAAAAAGAGAAGTCTTATGTGGATCATCAAAGAAGTCCATGGCCATAGTAAGTGTAAATGATGGAAAAAAAATTTCATAAGATTTTACTAAGAACTCAAATTTATTGAATCTTACATATGACAAGATCAAATTGATGAGTTATCTATAACCTCAGTCTTGTCGGAACTCACGATAGAAGAATTGGATCACACGGTAACTATACCTAGAGGTTTATCTATTCAGTTCTACTAGATTGCCACTACATACTGCTAGGTGTCACTAGTGGATTGTGAGACTAATTCAAAATTATTTGGATGATCAATAATTCTTAAATTGGCTAAATTGAAAATGTTCTAATCCATTGAAAGGAGTTTTAATGATATTATTGATGGAGATCATAATATATCCTACTACTAGATAGAATTGAACCTATGGGGTCACACACAAAGTGAATTGGTCTAAGATTGAGCAATTGGACTCATGTGGTTCCAATTAGGTTAAAGATTTGAGAAATCTTATTGGATTTAGGAATACTATGCTAGCACATGGTTAAACTCAAATTCTCATTAGACTTGAATTTCTATGAGATGGAGATTGGACCAAGTCAATTGCATACTATATAGGAAGCCAAGAGTTGATTTTCCATCTTAATTAAGGTTGGAGGAGATTGGGCTCATGTCCAACTTGGACTGGATCCAATTGGCACCCCACTTGATCTTATGCGACATGAAGAGGAGGCCTTGATGGGGTGCACACCCCATCTAGTTTTGATGCCAAAAAAAGAAAGAGAGAGGTGCCTCAGAGTCCTTAAGGAAGTTGGTTTTGATTTTTTATGGGATAAGGATTTGATTTGATCAAATTTCTAAACCAAGTAGGACTCCTTTAGGCCTATAAAAAGGCCTTAAGATGTGATCTCAAAATCCTATAAAAAATCAAGCCCATGCCTCCTCTCTCTCTAGTGCTCACACCCCTCTCTCTTCCCTTCTTCCTCATGCCCACGTCCAAGTGTTGGTCGTCCTTGATCTCTACACCCAAGGAGTTGGACGTCCTCCTGCACGCCTAAGGTGTTGGGTGTTCCTCCTAGAAGACAAGAGAGAAGATGTTCTCTCTTCTTCCATTTTTCATGGAAGATGTCCCTTGAAGATGTTCTCCTAGAAGGTGTAGGCTAGTTTCTTGGAGAAGAAATAAGAGAGGAGCATTCTAGATCATTTTCATGGATAACTGTAGAGTTCGGACATTTGTGCGGCTCTTCAAGGGACCTGAAGAGATATCCACAATCATCAAACTATGGTGAATAACTATCCATACTAAGGTGAAGATGAGGTCTTCATATTTATGTATTTGATATATTTAATTTCTGCTTTGGATCTCAAAGACTTGATAGGCATGGTCTTATGAGATGAGATCTAATAGATGCATGCTAGGTTAATTTAGTTTCTGCTGCATTAAATTTTTATTGATCTAGCATGCACCCCTATGGTTTTTTCTTCATTTATAATCTCATAATTAACATATATACCTATAGTAACTATTTTAAAATATTATCGCAAAAGATATATGTTTTAGTGATGCATCATTAATATATTTATTAACATTTATTTTAATGATCTTTATCAGCTTATCATTGAATGATATGTCTATACCGTGATCATTTTAAAATATCATTACTAAAGACATAAGTTTTAGTGATGAATTATAAAATTATCACTAATGATTTGACCAACATCAATGTTGACACCAAAATTATGCAATATAATATATCGCCACTAAAAATATAGACTTTTATTGGCTATTCTGCAAGTTTTGTCATTAAAGGAAGGTATACCTATAGTGACTATTTTAAAATATCATTATTAAAGACATAAATTTTAGTGAAGAATTATAAAATTATTATTCGTGAGTTGATCAAAATTAATTTTGATGCTAAAATTAATTTTCAACCTTAAAAGACTCTATTTAATCATGATTTTTTTATGATAAAATAAAAAAAAATAATAAAAGATTTATATTTTGTGATGAAATCTTATTTTGTCATTAAAGATATTACTCGAAATGGTTTGTTATGATCATTTCTTATTTTCATTACTACAAATAGGCTTTTGCTAACTAGACTTGCTGTGCATTATTAAAAGTTCATTAGTAAAAGTCTGAATTCTTGTAGTGAATGTGGAGCTACTTATCAGTGACTTGTTAATAAAGCTGTTAAAGACCAAATTGGTTGGAACATGAAGATTATGTCGATGATATGCTAGTGAAAAGCATCAAGGTTGACCAACATATAAACAACTTGGAGGAGCCGTTTAACAAATTGAGATAACTCTAAATGAAGCTGAACCCAAGTAGGTGCGCCTTTGATGTTACTTTTGTTAAGTTTCTCATTTTATGAAGAATCAAGGCCAATCTAGAGAAAATACAAGCAAAGAAGTTCAGCATTTGACTAGGTGTATCATAGCTCTTAGCCGGTTTATTTCGACATTGTTAGAAAGATGACCCCCTTCTTCAAAATTCTTCACCATATGAAGGAATTTACCTGGTTGGATGAATGATGAGAAGCCTTTGAAGAGTTAAAGAAGTATTAGGGTGCACTTTTGCTGCTATCGAAGCCCTATGTGGGAGAATATATATATATATATATATATGTCTTGCTGCCTCGACAGAAGCACTTAGCTTGATCTTGATCCGAGAAGATGAAACGGGAGTGTAAAAGCCGATCTATTATGTTAGCAGAGTTCTACATGATGCCAAGATGAGATATTCTCGAGTGAAAAAATTGGTCTACAGACTTATCATCTCTATACAATGACTAAGACCCTACTTTTAGGCTCACTCTGTTGTGGTCCTAACTGATCAATCGCTGAAAGCTCTATTCCAACGACCTGATATCTTGGAAAGAATGAAGTGGATAATCAAACTTAGCAAATTTGACATTTTCTATCACCCCAACTATCAATGAAAGCTCAGATTTTGGCTGATTTCATCTGATGCACTATCCCCAAGGATAGAATAACTACAGATGGACCTGATGAGCAAACCTCTGAGCTTACATGGATGCTACATATCGATGGCTCATCAAACTCTCAAGGAAGTGGAGTAGGTCTCATCTTAACTAATTCGGAAGGAATGATGACTGAATATGCTCTCAGGTTCACCTGCGATACTTTCAATAATCAAGCCGAATATGAAACCCTGTTGGCTAGCTTAAGATTGGCTAGAGAGCTCAGGTAAGAAGGTTAAAAGCCTTTACCTACTTCCAGTTAGTGGTTGAACAAGTCCAGGGTGAATAAACGGCCCAGGATTCTTTATGTCAAGGTATCTTTAAAAGCTATAGGTCTTGAAATCAGCCTTTGACTGCTTTGAAATCGCACATATTCGGAGGTCGAAAAATGCTCGAACAGATGCCCTGTCCCATCTTGCCATCTTTGGATATGATGGGCTAGGGAAAATGTATGTGGAACACCTTGAGAAATCAAGCATCAACAATGTGGAGGAAGTTCTGCCAGTCAAGCAAGAGCCAAGCTGGATCAATCCCCTCATTGACTACTTATCGAATGGAGTTCTCCTTTGTAACCCTTCAGAAGCATGGCAATTCAGATGCATGGCATCTTGGTATGTGCTTTTGGATGAAAAATTATATAAAAAGTCATTCTCTTTATCTCTACTTAAATGCCTTCGGCTCTCTGAGTCCGATTATGTCCTCCAAGAAGTGCATGAGGGCATTTGCAGGAATCATTTGGGTGACAGATCATTAGCCCATAAAGTGCTACGATAAGGATACTATTGGTCTATGATGCAATTGGATGCAATGGACTTGGTTTGGAAGTGTGATCAATGTCAAAGGTATGCGAATATTCAAAGACAACCTATAAGCTAGTTAACCTTGATCATAGTGCCATGGCCTTTTGCCCAGTGGGGAGTTGATATTCTCGACCCATTCACATAGGTGATCAGACAATGAAAGTTCCTCATCATGGCAATTGACTATTTTATCAAATGGATGGAAGTAGAGCTACTGGCTCAAATTACCAAGAAGAAGGTTAGGGATTTTCTTTAGAAATTGATCATCTATCGGTTTGGATTGCCATGAGTTATTATCACAGACGATGGGCGACAATTTGACAACCCCAACTCAAGGAATTCTGTGAAGAACTCCACATTACTTGCAGACTTACTTTGGTGGGGCATTCACAATTGAATGGAGAAGTCAAGGTAACAAATATAACCATTCTACAGGGTCTAAAAGCAAAGTTGAATCAAGCTAAAGGACCCTGGGTGGAGGAGTTGTGTAGCATCTTATGGGCCTATTGAACTGCTCCCCAAATCCCAATTGGAGAGACCCTATTAACATAGCATTTGGGATAGAAGCAACGATTCCTATAGAGATTGGTCTTCCATTTGCTAGAATGGAGTGCTATAGCAAGTCAAGTAACTCCGATCGGTGATGTGCCGATCTTGACCTAATTGAGGAAACCCAAGAATGAGCTCAACTAAAAATGCTAGCATATCAACAATGGATGGCATGTATTACAATACTCAGGTTAAGCCTAAGGCTTTTCACCAAGGAGATCTCATCTTAAGCTGAGCTAAAACTTTTAAACAGATGGAATAAGAGAAGCTATCTCCGAATTGGGAAGGTCGTTATAGAGTCAAGGAGGTACTCAGGTTGGGAGTGTACAAGCTTGAAAATCTTGATGGCTCTCAAATTCCCCACACTTGGAATGCCAAAAACCTTCAGATGTACTACTAGTATGTTTTGTTTTAAATATTTATATAATGAAACATTTTATTTACATATGGCTTTTTGTTCAATGCAAATCGACTATGAAAAAAGTTGCCCATTTGAGCAACAATGGTTTGGGCAATAAGCCATAGAATGATGATATTTAATAAAGAATCGATCAAGTTGGTCGGCCAATCCCTGCCCATAATATTAGACATAATGGTTTGTTGATACCAAACCAAAATATCAAAAATAATGGTTGGCTACATTTGACCAAGATATAAAATATAATAGTTGGTTGATACCCAACCAAAGTATCAAAAATAATGGTCGGCTGAAATCTGACCACAGTATTAGAATTAATAGATGGTTGATGCCCAATGAAAGAAATTAGTTATATTCTAAATACAGAAAATTGGTGAGTCTGATTTTGACAATTGAATTCTTTATGAATTGATTTCGACATCTACCTGATTGTAAGTTTTTATAATTACAAATTTTACTTAGAGAAATGCCGGCTACATGACTTAGAAATAATTCAAGTCGATCAAGAAGTTCTGAACAAACTATGAATGGCAATGAAAATGAGGCTTTCATTACCAAAAAAAAATTATTTTTACAAGCTTGGGGGGATCTCGAGAACAAAAAAGCAAAAATAAATACAAAGGTGGCGACATCTTCCACTTGCGGAAGAGCATTCTTGAGAATCAGTTGTCCACCAAGGGATCAGAATGTCGATGCGACCCCATGATAAAACTCTTGAACCATCGACTTGTGTTGCTCCTAGATTGATTTTGATGATTACAAAGCAGATTGAAGGGATACAAACAATTGAAAAAGTCCTTATGATCTTCAAGGGCAAAATCATAATTTCACTAAAATCCTGATTTGATAGTACCACTTGGTAGAACAAATGATTTGAAATCTATTGGTGAAAATTTCATTGTGTTTGGACTTATACTTTTGAAGTTATGAAGGTTTGAAGTGCATGAGTCGACTCATGAGTCAACTCATGGCACTATGAGCTGAATGGCACGAAAAAATTCCCATGGCACGCTGGATTTTTGGCTTGGCACGACCTGTGAGTCGACTCATGAGTCGACCCACAAGGCATGAGTCGACTCATGAGTCGACCCCTGCTGATTTGAGCCGAAAAATTCAGAAATCAGATCTTCTGGTCTGTTGCAACAGAAGTCGACTCATGAGTCGACTCCTGAAGCATGAGTCGACTCATGAGTCGACCCCTGCGACGGGAAATGTCAGCAACGGCTATTTTTTTGCCCATTTTAATTACCATTTATGCTTCCTAAAAATCCTCTAACGGCTCTTTATCTGCCTAAATTGTTTTCTCTTGCTTCTAATGCTACAAAATGCTTTAAATGATGAAAGAAATTGCAGATTAAATAGCGGATCAAACGTGAAATCAAATGTGAAGAGAAAAGAGAGGAAAAAGAGAAGAACAGAAGAGAGGATCCGAAATTTGCAAGAAAAAGCCTGAGATCAACGAAATATCCATAGAGAAAAAGAGAGAGGATCCACAATATACCAGAGAGATTGTGAAAGAGAAAAGGAAGATCTTTCAAGGAGAGAATTCTTCACGCCTATCGTTTCAACCTTGATCTAGAGATCGTTCAAAGCTTTCAAGAGATCTTCAATCAACAATCAACCTCTTCTCAAGCGTTCAACCGTTCATTCATCTTGAGAAAATCTGAAAAAGGGGTTCTTCATTTGAGTAAAGCTTTTATTGTTATATTTGCTCATTTAAGGAGCTGTTTTTGTATTCATCTGTGCTCTAAATATTCTTACTCTTTGTGAGTTTTTGCTCTTGTTTTTGGAGGATTTCCAAAACAAGGAAAGGTTGATCCGAACCTGAAATCGGAGTGTTTTGGGTTGGCTTGTACCCAGGAAACAAGTGTTCTAGCTTGGGATAGCTAGGGTCGGAGTTTCCGACGTCTTGTATTCTAGCTTGGGATAGCTAGTGTCGGAGTTTCCGACGTTTTGTATTCGGGTTGAATACAAAGGATAGTGGATTGAAATTCCCAAGTGGGATCTTGGGGAGTGGATGTAGGTGCAAGGTTAGCACCGAACCATTATAAATCCTTGTGTTTGTGGTGTGCTTTATCGCTTTATCTTATTTCTTTATTATATCCTTGCAATACTACTTTAGATAATTAATATTGATTTAAAGCCATTGTTTCGTTCTTCATAAGTCATCTGTTGGGCTTAAAATTTTTAGAAACCCAATTCACCCCCCCCTCTTGGGTTGCATAGCTGGGCAACAAGTGGTATCAGAGCCAGTGCTCTAGCCCTTCTTTGATCTAACAATCAAAGAGCCAAAGATCTATGGCAACCCATGTTGGAACTTCTCTAGCTGAGGGGCAATCAATAAACCGACCTCCACTTTTCAATGGGTCTAATTACACCTATTGGAAAGCTCGGATGAAGATTTTCATACAAGCACTCGACTATGATATGTGGAGTATCATAGTGAATGGTCCTCACACACCCACCAAGATTATAGATGGTGAGGAGTCAACCAAACCCGAGAAAGAATGGGATGAGGTTGACAAGAAATTAGCACAATTAAATGCCAAAGCTATGAATGTTCTTTATTGTGCACTAGATGCTAGTGAATTTAATCGCATTTCTACTTGTGCATCTGCTAAAGAAATATGGAATAGGTTAGAAGTCACCCATGAGGGAACAAATCAAGTAAAAGAGTCTAAAATAAACATGCTTATACATAAATATGAATTGTTCAAAATAGAGCATGATGAGTCCATAACTGCTATGTTTACTCATTTTACTGATATAATCAATGGTTTAAAGATTCTTGGCAAATCTTATACTAACAGTGAACTTGTAAGGAAGATTCTCAGGTCACTGCCAAGAACTTGGGAAGCCAAGGTGACTGCCATCCAAGAAGCAAAGGACTTGAACACTCTACCTCTAGAAGAGCTTCTTGGATCCTTGATGACTCATGAACTTAGCATGATGCAACATCAAGAGGATGAAATCAAAAAGAAAAGAACCATTGCCCTCAAATCCACAACTTCACCTGATTATGAAACAGATGACTCTGAAGATGAAGATCAGGATGAGGAGATGGCTCTCATCACCCGGAAATTCAAGAAGTTTCTAAGAAAAAGGAAACAGGGGATGAGAAAGAAATTTACAAAAGGGGATCAAAGCATAGAAAAGGAGAAAGATCAAACCCCTATATGCTACGAGTGCAAGAAGCCAGGACATTTCAGATCCGAATGTCCTCAATTGAAGAAAGGTCCAAAGAAATTCAAAAAGAAGGCAATGATGGCGACCTGGAGTGCGAGTGATGACTCAAGCTCCGACGAGGAAACCTCAACCGAACAAGCCAATCTGTGCCTGATGGCACATGAAAATGAGGTAACTTCTGAATCCACTAGTGAATTTACTTTTGAAGAATTGCATGAAGCTTTCTATGATTCAATTGATGAATTAAAGAAAATAGGGAAGAAAAACAAAGAGCTGAAATTGAAAAATCAGTCCTTAGTGAAACAAGCTGAAATTCTTTCAATTGAAAAATTCACATTGATTCAAGAAAATCAAAACTTTAAGGATGAAATTAACAGACTGAAATCTATAGTAGATAAGTTCACCTTAAGTTCAAACAAGTTAAATATGATCCTTGATAATCAGAAAGCTATATATGATAAGGCTGGACTTGGTTATAAACCCCTGAAGAAACAAAAATTTTTGAAGGATATTTATGCAAATTATTCAAGCAAAAAGCCTACAAATATTACTTGTTTTAAATGTGGAAGAATAGGACATAAATCATACACATGTCTTATTAACAAATATGCAAACACAAAGAAAATATGGGTTCCAAAAGGAACCATTCTGACTAACCTGAAAGGACCCAAGAAAGCTTGGGTACCTAAGACAGAAACTTGATCTGTGCCTGCAGGTGTGTCTAGCATCCCAAGAAGGAAACAGGAAATGGTATCTTGACAGCGGATGCTCGAGACACATGACTGGTGATGAATCACAATTCATCACGTTTGATGCTAAGGATGGAGGGATGGTCACCTTTGGAGATAATGGCAAAGGAAAGATCATCGGGATAGGTAACATTGGTATCACTCCCTCCAAATACATTGAGAATGTTTTACTTGTTAAAGGTTTAAAGCATAACTTACTTAGCATTAGTCAATTCTGTGATAAAGGGTATAAAGTAAGTTTTGAATCATCTGTATGCATTGTGACGAGTCCTATTAACGATGGCATTAAATTTATAGGACATAGGCATGGCAATGTTTATATGGTAGACTTGAATGATTTAACTAAATTAGACATGCAATGCCTAGTTTCCTTAAATGCTAAAATAAATGAGACTAGTTGGCTGTGGCATCGTAGACTTGCACATATTAGCATGCATTCTCTTTCAAAATTAATCAAAAAGGATTTAGTTCTCGGTTTGCCAAAATTGAATTTTGAAAAGGATAGAATTTGTGATGCATGCCAATTAGGTAAACAAACTAGAGTATCATTTAAATCCAAAAACACTATTTCAACTCTAGACCTTTAGAGCTCTTACATATGGATTTATTTGGACCAACTAAAACCACTAGTCTAGGAGGAAAACGATATGGATTTGTATTAATTGATGATTACTCTCGTTTTACTTGGATTTTCTTTTTAGCTCACAAAAATGAAACTTTTCAAATTTTCACGAAATTTCATCGAAAAGTCACTAATGAAAAAGGGTTTTCAATTCAAAATATTAGAAGTGATCATGGAACAGAATTTGAAAATCATGACTTTGAAAATTTTTGTGATGAAAATGGAATTGGCCACAACTTCTCTGCTCCTAGGACACCCCAACAAAATGGGGTAGTTGAAAGGAAAAATAGAACCTTAGAAGAAATGGCCCGTACCATGCTCTGTGAAAGCAACCTTCCAAAATATTTTTGGGCAGAAGCTATTAACACAGCATGTTACATTTTAAATCGTGCTTTAATAAGACAATTTTTAAAGAAAACCCCCTATGAACTTTGGAAAGGAAGAAAACCAAATATTGCCTATTTTCATGTTTTTGGTTGCCGATGTTTTGTATTAAATAATGGCAAAGAAAAACTTGGTAAATTTGATGCAAAATCAGATGAAGCAATCCTTCTAGGTTACTCCTCCACTAGTAAAGCATTTAGAGTGTTCAACAAAAGAACCTTAGTAGTTGAGGAGTCCATACATGTTGTCTTTGATGAATCTAACGATCTTCCTTCAAGGAAGAATAAGGGTGTTGATGATGCAGATCCACTAATAGAAGGTATGAAGGAGATCACTCTAAAAGATTCAGCAACTCCAGAAAACAAGGATCAAGAAGATGAACAAAATGAGAAAGGTGAAGAAATTCAAGAACAACCTCAAGGTACAAATGACTTACCCAAGGAATGGAGGTATGTTCACAACCACCCTAAGGAATTAATTATCGGTGATCCTATGCATGGAGTAAAAATACGTTCTTCACTTAGAGATGTACTTAATCATTGTGCTTTTGTATCTCAACTTGAACCTAAAACTTTTGAAGAAGCTGAAAATGATCATAACTGGATTAATGCTATGCAAGAAGAACTCAGTCAATTTGAAACAAATAATGTTTGGACCTTAGTGAAAAGACCTAAAGATTATTCAATAATTGGCACAAAATGGGTCTTTAGAAACAAATTAGATGAGCATGGAAATATAATTAGAAATAAAGCAAGACTGGTTGCTAAGGGATATAATCAAGAAGAAGGAATTGATTTTGATGAAACCTTTGCACCTGTTGCTAGATTAGAAGCCATTAGACTTCTACTTGCTTATGCTTGCTTTATGAAATTCAAACTATTTCAAATGGATGTTAAAAGTGCATTTTTAAATGGATATATTTCTGAAGAAGTATATGAAGAACAACCCCCTGGATTTGAAAATCATGCTTTTCCCAATCATGTCTTTAGATTAAATAAAGCTTTATATGGTCTAAAACAAGCACCTAGAGCATGGTATGAAAGGCTAAGCTAATTTCTACTAAATAATGGTTTCTCAAGAGGCAATGTGGATACAACTCTATTTATTAAAAGAAACTAAAATGATATGCTAATTATACAAATTTATGTTGATGACATAATTTTTGGGTCTACTAATGAATCCCTTTGTCAAGACTTTGCTAAGCTTATGCAGGGAGAGTTCGAGATGAGCATGATGGGAGAACTCACCTTCTTCCTCGGACTCCAAATCAAACAATCAAAAGAGGGAATCTCCATCACCCAAAGCAAGTACACCAAGGAACTACTCAAAAGATTTGGAATGGAGAACTGCAAACCAATTGGCACACCAATGAGTCCCTCATGTAAGCTTGACAAGGATGATGAAGGTAAAAGCGTAGACTTAAAATACTATAGAGGTATGATTGGCTCATTATTATATTTAACTGCAAGTAGGCCTGATATCATGTTTAGTGTTTGCTTATGTGCAAGATATCAATCTAATCCTAAGGAATCTCATTTGAATGCTGTTAAAAGAATCCTTAGATACTTAAATGGTACACAAACTATAGGGTTATGGTACTCTAAGGACTCACAAATTAATTTGTTAGGATATTCTGATGCTGATTTTGCTGGATGTAAATTAGATAGAAAAAGCACAAGTGGAACTTGCCAATTTCTTGGAGTTAACCTAATCTCATGGTTTAGCAAGAAACAAAATTCGGTGGCACTGTCTACGGCTGAGGCCGAATACATTGCAGCCGGAAGTTGTTGTGCTCAAATCTTGTGGATTAAGCAACAACTCGAAGATTTTGGAATCAAACTTAATGAAACACCAATAAAATGTGATAATACAAGTGCTATAAATCTATCTAAAAATCCAATACAACATTCAAGATCTAAACATATTGAAATAAGACATCATTTTATAAGAGAACATGTTCAAAACAAAAATATAATTCTTGAATATGTTTGCACTGAAAATCAATTAGCCGATATCTTTACAAAGGCCCTTAGTGAGGATAGATTCTGTGAAATTAGGAGAAATCTAGGAATTCTAGATCCATTTGCCTAAACTTCTCTTAATTATTATCAAATATTCTTAGAGCTCAATTTTCAACAATTATCCTGGTTCCAAAAGCTCAGTTTTATCACTCTAAAAACTTATCATTGAGCAAAATTCTTTCTCCCAAAATTTTGAATTTTTCTGGAATTTATTTGCATTTTTCCTGATTTTCTGAACTTCATGAGTCGACCCCCATGAGTCGACTCAATGGCAAACTTGTTAATCCCACCAACTTCCATCGGGTTCATTGTTTTTAAATCAGGAAAACCTGTTTATGAGATGACTCATCTTCTCGTCGTTCTTCTTCCGAAAGCCGTCCTCTCCAAACTTCTGTTTTTGCTCCAAATCCAAGGATCAATTTCGAGGCAATTCTCCCTCCTCCTCTCCACCAAAAATCGCCTCCTTGAAAAGGATTTTTCTGTGCTTTCTCGCAGTGATAGGCGCGGGTGGAACGTGCCCTAGAACTTCACCGTTCATTCAAAATCCACTTCTTTTCTCCACCAAAATTCTTCTTTACTCTTTTGTGATCCCTCCTCCACTGAATTCAAGTCTTCTTGTCTGCTACCTTATTGGATATGGCTCCAAAGATGAAACTTCCCCAAAGAAGGAAATCAATCCGAGAGCCTGAGGAAATTGTCCGAAAGAAAAGGCATGCTCAGTCTTCCACTGTTCCCAATCCAGTTTCAGTACCTGCTCAAGGTCCCTCTCAACCCTCCATAAGCCCCAGTGTAAATCTTCTTTCTGATAGAAAAGTAGAAACCGGAAAAAATATAGATTTTTGGTTCTTTGAGAAAGAAGGCTTTACTTTTGCTACCAAGATCAAAAATCAAAGATGGAAACTTTATTGCTCTCTTAAGGAAGTCACCTATGTTGATCTAGTCAGAGAGTTCTACCAGAACCTAAATTATGGAAACGGATCTGTGACTTCAACTGTAAAGGGGATTGACATCTGTTTGGATTCTAGGATATTGGGAGAGATACTTCAGTTGCCTAGTGAAGGATACTCATATATGGAACTCCCAATTAAAGAAGAAGGGATCAGAATTATCTTAGGAGAAGATTTTTCAGGAAGTTTAAACAAATTGGAAGCAAAGCTACTGTCCATTGAGATGAGGGTCCTGCATCAGATTGTGACAAAACTATTCTTTCCTAGGAGTGGTAGACATGACTTACTATCTGGCAGAGATGTATGTGTCATGTTTCATATCATCACTCAGACCCCCCTAAACCTCCCTACACTTATGATAGAGGCCATGAGAGAAACTTTGAACAGATCCAAGGCACACTTGCCTTATGGTATGGCCCTTACTAGAATTTTTAGGAGGTTTGGAGTTAGCTGTGAGGGGGAGACACCTACCAAGCTCTCACATGTGGACACTTTCAACCAACACAGCCTACACCGAATGAGAATTACAAAGACTGTTGGTGGTTGGATCAAGGGCTCTGAAGAAAGAGCTGAGGAGAGAGCTGAGGAAAGAGCTGAAGACAGAACTGAAGGCAGAGTAGAAGAAGGTCCATCTTCTCCTGTACATGATTTCAGGGCAGCTTCACCAGATACCCAGTTCATTCATGATACTGAGGCTGGCCCTTCTGAGTTTACTAGGATGCCCACACCAGTGTATCAGCCAGAGAGCAGAGCACCTCATTCAGAGTTCAGACTGGCTGACGATCAGATCGAGCATATATCTCAGCGTGTGGCTTCTTTGTTGTCTAGCCAGTGGAGTAGTACTTCTTTTGCACCTGGAGCTACTTCTTCTGATCAGACCATTACTCCCCACATCTCCACTATATTTCAGATGATTTCAGATCAGTCCATCAGGATACAGCAGCTTGAGGATACAGTCTGGAGACTTACTGGCAGAGTTCTTGACTTGCAGGGGCAAGTCCTTGCATTGGCCCATCCCCAGCCACAGGAGTCTACCATTGAGGTCACAGACCTCACTGCAGAGGCTGGAAGGCTCAGAGGAGCACTAGAAGGTGGATATGAGCTACTGAGGAAAGAGATCAGAGGATCGAGTGAGCATGCTACCACCCAGTTCACTGCTCTACTTCAATCTGTTTCCAGAGCACTGAACGTACTTGATTCTATTAGACTCACCCTTTCTGTTCAGTCCCTAGCATCTCAGC
Source organism: Elaeis guineensis (assembly GCF_000442705.2). Lineage (NCBI taxonomy): Eukaryota > Viridiplantae > Streptophyta > Magnoliopsida > Arecales > Arecaceae > Elaeis > Elaeis guineensis. The sequence continues at coordinate 55,276,784 of NC_025997.2, forward strand.
GTTCTCAGCCACCCAGTTCATCTCATTCTCCTGCTCGTGGCAGAGGCAGACGGGGTAGAGGACGCACTTCTGATCCATCATCTCCTCACCCTATATCTGATGACTCTGATCATTGACTTATCTAGATCTTAGGAGTTAGTATCTTGTTCTAGGATCTATACCTTGGGGCCATGTATTGACATTTAAATGGTTGAATTCTATGTATTGAAACAATTATGATTTTAATGGAATCATCTTTTACCTATATTTCTACCTCTTTGTAATGATTATATTTTGGTTATATTTCAATCTCTGATACATCTGTTGAAATATTATCTTCTCCTTATTGTTGTTTGCTATTGATAATTGCTATATTAAGGGGGAGCAAACATCTGTGAAAAACTCTAAAGAGGAAGAAATTAAAGAATATTTTCAGAAAAGGAAAAGAAAGAGTTAACTATGTTTGATGATGTCAAAAAGGGGGAGAAATTAAAATTAAACAAAAATTGAAATTAGACAAAAAGCAAAATCCTAAATTATGAGAAAAAGGGGGAGAAATTAAATTAAAACAAATATTGAAGAAATTAAACAAATATTGGAGAAATTAGACAAAAACAAGGATTGAAAGATTAAACAAAACTTTGAGAAATTTTGGTATCGAAATTTGGTATCAGACAGAGAAATTTGGTATCAGACAGAACTTTAATCCATCAAAAGCAAAATCATGAGTACAATGCAAATAAGTATTTTTTTATATATATGCTCTGATATTCAAACTTGCTTTTGAAATTTTACTCACCTTGAGACATCAATAAGAAATTTGTTTTACTCTGATACATCCTACAATTTCTTTCAACTTGATCTGATACATGATAACATTTGATCCGATACAGTGTGAAGGTTTCTCTAAAATATTATAACATTTGCTCTGATACTGTATGAAATTTTCTCTGATACATTAAAAATTTTCTTGCTCTGATATATTATAAAATCTTTTCTGATATCATTGTAAAAATTATTTTTGCTCTGATACATAGAAAAAGTTATTTATCTTCTCTTGCTCTGAAATATCTTGAACTCAAAATGATCTAATACCCTTTTCAAATCTTTAAGAAAATGGACAAACTATTTTTGCATTTATATTACATGCCAAAAGAATCATACTCTTTTCAAGCATATACACCCATAATGGATTCTTTTGAAATTAATGCATTAACATAAATATTTTTGTTCATATGTTTTGTTATCATCAAAAAGGGGGAGATTGTTGCTCCTAGATTGATTTTGATGATTACAAAGCAGATTGAAGGGATACAAACAATTGAAAAAGTTCTTATGATCTTCAAGGGCAAAATCATAATTTCACTAAAATCCTGATTTGATAGTACCACTTGGTAGAACAAATGATTTGAAATCTATTGGTGAAAATTTCATTATGTTTGGACTTATACTTTTGAAGTTATGAAGGTTTGAAGTGCATGAGTCGACTCATGAGTCAACTCATGGCACTATGAGCTGAATGGCACGAAAAAATTCCCATGGCACGCTGGATTTTTGGCTTGGCACGACCTGTGAGTCGACTCATGAGTCGACCCACAAGGCATGAGTCGACTCATGAGTCGACCCCTGCTGATTTGAGCTGAAAAATTCAGAAATCAGATCTTCTGGTCTGTTGCAACAGAAGTCGACTCATGAGTCGACTCCTGAAGCATGAGTCGACTCATGAGTCGACCCCTGCGACGGGAAATGTCAGCAACGGCTATTTTTTTGCCCATTTTAATTGCCATTTATGCTTCCTAAAAATCCTCTAACGGCTCTTTATCTGCCTAAATTGTTTTCTCTTGCTTCTAATGCTACAAAATGCTTTAAATGATGAAAGAAATTGCAGATTAAATAGCGGATCAAACGTGAAATCAAATGTGAAGAGAAAAGAGAGGAAAAAGAGAAGAACAGAAGAGAGGATCCGAAATTTGCAAGAAAAAGCCTGAGATCAACGAAATATCCATAGAGAAAAAGAGAGAGGATCCACAATATACCAGAGAGATTGTGAAAGAGAAAAGGAAGATCTTTCAAGGAGAGAATTCTTCACGCCTATCGTTTCAACCTTGATCTAGAGATCGTTCAAAGCTTTCAAGAGATCTTCAATCAACAATCAACCTCTTCTCAAGCGTTCAACCGTTCATTCATCTTGAGAAAATCTGAAAAAGGGGTTCTTCATTTGAGTAAAGCTTTTATTGTTATATTTGCTCATTTAAGGAGCTGTTTTTGTATTCATCTGTGCTCTAAATATTCTTACTCTTTGTGAGTTTTTGCTCTTGTTTTTGGAGGATTTCCAAAACAAGGAAAGGTTGATCCGAACCTGAAATCGGAGTGTTTTGGGTTGGCTTGTACCCGGGAAACAAGTGTTCTAGCTTGGGATAGCTAGGGTCGGAGTTTCCGACATCTTGTATTCTAGCTTGGGATAGCTAGTGTCGGAGTTTCCGACGTTTTGTATTCGGGTTGAATACAAAGGATAGTGGATTGAAATTCTCAAGTGGGATCTTGGGGAGTGGATGTAGGTGCAAGGTTAGCACCGAACCACTATAAATCCTTGTGTTTGTGGTGTGCTTTATCGCTTTATCTTATTTCTTTATTATATCCTTGCAATACTACTTTAGATAATTAATATTGATTTAAAGCCATTGTTTCGTTCTTCATAAGTCATCTGTTGGGCTTAAAATTTTTAGAAACCCAATTCACCCCCCCCTCTTGGGTTGCATAGCTGGGCAACAACTTGCACTCATAGAAATCGAGATCGTGAGCCCACAGAGAAGTTGCGATAGCCTCAAGTAGGGCTTTGATCCTCTTTATGGCAACATGTTTCTCAACTAATCTAATCTTCTCTTGGAGCTCCTCTACCACCGACCTCTCGGTCTTAATCATGCCTCGAGTCTCTTGGAGCTTCCTCATTGTTGGCTTATTTACTTCGATCGTATCCTCAAAGTGCTTCTTGAGCTCCCTTGCTACCGATTTTTCCATCTCAATCAGGTATGTAAGGGAGGTTGAATTTTCTATGGCAGCTAGGATCCTGATCACAAGCCAAGCTACCTTTTCGATGGCCTCCCTCACCTCTTCAGCCACTTTCTTCATCTACTTGGCTGCCTCCTCCTCTATAGCCCTCACCCGTGCATAAGCTTGCTGGACCTTTTCCTACATAAAAGCTTTGAACTAATCATAGTTGATCGGGCATCCGCAGAAAGGACAAAAGGTTGGTTGCATGAAATAGGAAGTAAGAGATGAAGAAAAATAAAAGAAAAAGAACATTTCGATTAAAATATAGATCTTTGATTAACAAAAAGCATCATTATAGGTCATTTTCATTACAAAAGTTTAAAGGAAAAGTAAACAAAAATATAAAAGACTAAGCCTCGATAGAGGAATTAGCAAGCATCTTGGTGTGAGTAGTTAGGGCTCGGTGTCTATAGGGGCCTCAGGATCCACCTCCAGCTGCTCTGAAGTGGCTTCGAGATCTTCCTCAGCTTCATCAGTGGCTCTGAACTTGCTCAAGTCAAGGTCAAGATATAGCCGATCCACTTGAGCCTTGCAATCATCAAAGCCAAGTTGGTAAGCTTCCACAGACTTCTCGATGACCTCCTCAGCAAAATCCTAAGAATTCTTGAAGTCAAAGATAGCCTAAGTGACAACATCTTGGATAGTGGCCTTGGCAGTTGCTGCTTTCTCCTTGGCAATCTTGGTGGCCTCAACGGCAATCTACTTTTCCTCCAGGGACATGATGGTTAACTCACAAAGGTCAAGCTCCTTCTCAAGCTTAGTGATAGTCTTCTTCTCCTTCACTAGTTGAGTCTCAAGCATGGCCACCCTCTCTAGGCTAGCAGGAAGCTTGGCATCAAGACGAGCCCTTTTCTTAATCTTCTTTGCTTCTTACTTCTTAGCTACCTTGAGGAGTTCTTCGATGACTTTAGCTTGAGCCTCGATGGTTTGGGCCCTATCCTCCAAAGAATGAATGAGCCAGCTGAACCCAGTTAGTCCTTTGTGCATGATATTTATATCATGCATTAGCTATAAAAGACCAAAGAAAAATGACTAAGTTGAAAAATTGGGATATCAACAAAAAGAGGAGAAGAAAGGTGAAGTAAGCTTACCTCGAGAAGTGATGTACAAGAAGAAGATATGATCTTATCTATAGGATGAGCCTTCAATTGGCTAGTAGCAAGGTTATCTTCATTAGGTCTTGAGCAAGCTCGGACCCTCATCCCCAAGGTGATAAAGCCCTCCTCGGATGAGTCCGAATGAGGATGGTTGGTGGGTTTCGAAGAAGGTTGGGGTGCCTTGCCGCCGACCATGCCCAATGATGGACCGACAGGAGCAGTGGAAGTTTCTGGCATGGATGAATGCTGGATGGGTGAATTGAGAGCTCAGGATGAATGACTCTAAGGATGCTAGTAGCCTAGATGTTGGTGGGACTACACCAATTAAAGTGGTTGTAATGACTATGAGATCATCCTTGGCATTAGCCATGGCCGAACTTAAGACCCTGGATCTTAGCATCGATAGAGGTGAGGTGACTTAGGTTGGTGCAGGGTGTTAGATGTATGCCCTAGAAACTAAGTGGGCTGACACATGTAACCTTTCTAGTGGCATAGTTTTGTAATTGAATAAGATAAATAAGATTATTTTCTCATTCATGTTGAGTCATATGTCCATCAATCATCTAAAAAATTAATAGGATGATAACACATTCTCAAGAGTTGAGAATTTAAGACATGTGTCATTGGTGATTAATTTCTAAATATTTTTGATCGATGGATCATCATGAGAATGGTGATTGATCTGGTTAGAGTGATACATGGATCATTTTTCTCTAAATAGATGAGTCTCCAGTCTATAGTATGGGGATATTGGAGCAAGAGTGCAAATAATTATTAGAGAACAATGATACCGAACATGACCAACATTAGTAGTCACATTGATGTCTATCCACCCATCATTGACATACTTGATACTGTAGTGGTGTGAGTAGTCCTCAGGCCTGCGGTGCCTCGGTTGTTCACAGTAGGATTGCTATAGTTTTACTATATACATAAACATAGTCCCTAGCCATATGGGTCTTTATAGTGGACGTTGGCTATAGTAGGTTCACTATAGCAGTAGGATGCACACCTAGATAGGATTTATCAACCTTGAAAGATAAGGAGTAGTCCTGTATTATTCATATGACTGAGTTCAGAAGACCATGCCATGGTAGAGTGAATGATGGAAAAATATTTTCATAGGATTTCACTTATGAACTCGAGTCGATTGAATATTACATATGACAAGCGATGCGGTTTGATAAGTTATCCATGACCTCTATTTTGTCGAAACTCATGATAAAAAAGACTGAATCACACAATAACTGTACCTAAAAGTTCAATATTTTATTCTGCTAGATTGCTACTACATATTGTTAGGTATCACTGGTGGATTGTGAGACTCATCGAGTATCATCTTGATGATTGATAATCCTTAATGGATAGAGTTGGAATCATTCCAACCCATCAAAAAGAGTTACGATGATATTGTGATGGAGAACATAGTATATTTCACTACCAGACAGAGTGAAACCTATGGAGTTACACACAAAAGAGATTTTTGTATGGTTGATCTATAATTATGATTCATGGAGGGATATAATTGTCAATATGATTGATGATTGATCCAATATAGTTATTGCAATTATCAAACTTATTAAGTGTTAGTAAGTCGTAGAAGGATTAATTAGCAATTGGATTACTAATTGGCTCAATTTGATTGAGCAATTAGGCTAGGATCAAGTCTAATTGAATTGAAATTAATTTAACTTAGTTTAGGTTTTATTAGATCAAGCCTAATTAGATTATGAGATAACTCAATTGAAAGAGAGACTGATTCCTTATTTAATTAGGATTTGGGTTTGACCTAATTCCTAATTGAATTGGGATCTAACCAAAAGAGATTTGGTTCCTAGTAGGACCAGAATTTTCCCTCTATTTGGGTGCACTAACTCCTAATTAGATTAAAAATTAAATTAGGATTTGACCCATGCACCAAGAGAAGTCTCAAATCATTGGGACTCTCTCTCACCCTAGCACCCACAATCTCCTGAAAGGAAGGGAACAGTTTCCCTCCAGAATGCTCAGGTTGTATCTAAAAATTTTTCTCTAATATTCTACTTGTTTAAGGATCAAATTCTTATCTGAATCATAGTGAAACTAGAGATTAAATCCTAAATTATCTGATGTAAACTTTTGCAGAGGCCTGGATGTGCAGACCCTCTACTTCGCATGCATGCCAAATGCCACAGGAAAGCGGGATGAACTTCAATCCAATTGCCTTCGCAACACAATCAATCAAGGGATGAGATGTGCCAGTGTGACTCCTCAAACCAGCAGCTGGGGCACCCAAGGAGACCCCACACCCAAAGGAAGAGGGGCGACAACAAGGGGAGAGGCCAAAGGGAGGAAGGGACCTCTCTTTCTTCTCACGCCTCTCTCTCTCTTTCTCTCTTCTCTCAATCTGATTTGTTTACTATTTTTTTATGCATCCATAAGTAGAGATCCTCTCTATTTATAGATGATTCTCATAACCCAATGAGAGTAGGACTCCTTATACAAATTTGATTTGAGTTGGTCTAATAATCATGAAAGAAGGATTCCTACATGAGATAGAATTGCCATCACTTATGACATCCACTTTGTACCCACTCCCACACCCACTTGGGATGCCCCAAATAAGCACCAAATCAGATTTTGGTCATCCTTCATGAGGTGGCATTCTCAGTGCAAGTGAGAATACTCATATCTCATCAAAACATATCCAATTCGAATCCAATTCGAAGTTGGTTTGAAATAATTTCGAAAGACTGTCAATCCCAAACTCTTTAGGACTTTTGTACTAAGTCTAACTTGAATTTTAGATCCATTTAAGTTTAATTAATTCAGATCTAATATAAAATTAATTAACACTTAAATCTAATCTTTCATATGCTTCATGGATCATAGATCAAAAATTGTTCATCCCCGGGATCGAATCTGAACCTCATGTGTAGTGCTAGCTAGACATAGTCAACTCTTCAATCCCATTTGACCTATAACTTAAATCTCAATCAAGTTAGTTTATATATTCAATCAAGTTTAGTACTTCCAAATTAGATATATAAATATAGATCAATTCTTTCCTACTTTATCTGACTTGTGTGTGTGACTCCATAGGTCCAAATACTAAGCCGGTAGCACAGGAATCAATTCTTGCACTAATCGAGATACCATCTAGCAATAGTTCCCGACATCTAGATAGGTTAAATTATCGCAAAGAAATATTCTATAACCCATACACATGGTTACTGCATAATTCATCCTTTTGACCCTGAATGTTCTAGGATGGTCTCAGGTTAACTGTCAATCGAGATTGCTTCATTCGCATTATATTTCAACCTTTCAAATCCATCTCATGGATTACCCAAGCCAAGGCTTTACTAAATTAAAATACAGTGATACATCAACTTCAATAATCTGGAGGGATCAATCCCATCTTGATCCACACACAGACTTCGTAAGTATCTAACTGTACCCAGTAGCCTTCCATTACTGTATTAGAAATCCAGATAGTCCGGCACCAAAGCACAGTGAGTTACTTGCAAGTCACTATGGTGATCTCAAGTCTGAAAGATACTTATATCTATGTGTTTCATGTGCAGCTCTTGACAGCAGAATGCTTAGCAGGTGAGTCATCTGTTCAGTGATGATGTACCCCTATATCTCACCTGTATGCCATACCAGTGTCACCACACTTCTTGGTTAAGAGGATAACCAACCCATATGGCACACAATGACCTCCACTCGATAAACGTCATCATCCTATAATGACGTATCATTTGGTCGTGAACATGTTTAAGAACTATACGATAAATCTTCTCTTTATCATACATTAGCATAGTTCTAGGGACTTCATCACAGTACAAGAGTTCAAAAAAGATGTTACTTTGTGATGAAAAATATCAAAATAATTTTTATTTATTAAATAATAATTCATATAGAAGGATGTTGCTCCTAGATTGATTTTGATGATTACAAAGCAGATTGAAGGGATATAAATAATTTTAAATTGAAAAAGTCCTTATGCTCTTCAAGGGTAAAATCATAATTTTACTAAAATCCTAATTTGATAGTATCATTTGATAGAATAAATGATTTGTAAACTATTGATGAAAATTTCATTGTATTTGGACTTATATTTTTGAAGTTATGAAGGTTTGAAGTGCATGAGTCGACTCATGAGTCAACTCATGGCACTGTGAGCTGATTGGCACGCAAAAATTCTCCTTGGCATGCTAGTTTTCTGGCTTGGCACGACCTGTGAGTCGACTCATGAGTCGACCCACAAGGCATGAGTCGACTCATGAGTCGACCCCTGCTGATCTGAGCCAAGAATTTCCAGAAACGTATTTTCTGGCTGTTGCAACAGAAGTCGACTCATGAGTCGACTCCTGTAGCATGAGTCGACTTATGAGTCGACCCCTGTGACGAAAAATGTCAGCAATGGCTATTTTTTTACCCGTTTTAATTGCCTTTTATGCTTCCTAAAATTGCTCTAACGGCTCTTTATCTGCCTAAATTATTTTCTCTTGCTTTTAATGCTATAAAATGCTTGAAATGGTGAAAGAAATTGCAGTTTAAATAGCAGATCAAATTGGAGAGAAAATGAAGAAGATCAATCGGCAGATCAAAAGAGAGATAAAATTCATTGAGAGGATCCATGAGATAATTTGAGAGAAAAAGAAAAGAGGATCCAAAATCCACACGAGAGATTGTGAAAGAGATTCAAGAGCTTTCAAAGAGAGGATCTTTCAAGCCTATTGTTCAAACTTGATCTAGAGATCTTTCAAAGCTTTCAAGAGATCTTCAATCAACAATCAACCTCTTCTCAAGCATTCGTTCAAGTGTTCATCCACTTTGAAAAAATCCGAAAAGGGGTTCTTCATTTGAGTAAAGTTTTTATTGTTATATTTGCTCATTTAAGGAGCTGTTATTGTATTAATCTGTGCTCAAAATTTTCTAACTCTTTGTGAGTTTTTGTTCTTATTTTTGGAGGATTTTCAAAACAAGGAAAGGTTGATCCGAACCTGAAATCGAAGTATTTTGGGTTTACTTGTACCCGAGAAATAAGTGATCTAGCTTGGGATAGCTAGTGTTGGAGTTTTCGACGTTTTGTATTCAGGTTGAATACAGATATAGTGGATTAAAATTCCCAAGTAGGAGCTTGGGGAGTGGATGTAGGTGCAGGGTTGGCACCGAACCACTATAAATCCTTGTGTTTGTGGTGTGCTTTATCGCTTCACTTTATTTCTTTATTATATCCTTGCATTCCTGCTTTAGGTAATTAATATTGAATTAAAGTCTTTGTTTTGTTCTTCATAAGTAACTTGTTGGGCTTAAAATTTTTAGAAACCCAATTCACCCCCCCTCTTGGGTTGCATAGCTGGACAACAAGTGGTATCAGAGCCGGTGCTCTAGCCCTTCTTTGATCTAACAATCAAAGAGCCAAAGATCTATGGCAACCCATGTCGGTACTTCTCTAGTCGAGGGGCAATCTACAAACCGACCTCCACTTTTCAATGGGTCTAATTACACCTATTGGAAAGCTCGGATGAAGATATTCATACAAGCACTCGACTATGATATGTGGAGTATCTTAGTGAACGGTCCTCACACACCCACCAAGATTATAGATGGTGAGGAGTCAACCAAACCCGAAAAAGAATGGGATGAGGTTGATAAGAAATTGGCACAATTAAATGCCAAAGCCATGAATGTCCTTTATTGTGCACTAGATGCAAGTGAATTTAATCGCATTTTTACTTGTGCATATGCTAAAGAAATATGGGATAGGTTAGAAGTAACCCATGAGGAAACAAATCAAGTAAAAGAGTCTAAAATAAACATGCTTGTACATAAATATGAATTGTTCAAAATAGAGCATGATGAGTCCATAACTGCTATGTTTACTCGTTTTACTGATATAATCAATGGTTTAAAGAGTCTTGGCAAATCTTATACTAACAGTGAACTTGTAAGGAAGATTCTCAGGTCACTGCCAAGAACTTTGGAAGCCAAGGTGACTGCCATCCAAGAAGCAAAGGACTTGAACACTCTACCTCTAGAAGAGCTTCTTGGTTCCTTGATGACTCATGAACTTAGCATGAAGCAACATCAAGAGGATGAAGTCAAAAAGAAAAGAACCATTGCCCTCAAATCCACAACTTCGCCTGATTATGAAATGGATGACTCTGAAGATGAAGAACAGGATGAAGAGATGGCACTCATCACCTGGAAATTTAAGAAGTTTCTAAGAAAAAGGAAACAGGGGATGAGAAAGAAATTCACAAAAGAAGATCAAAGCAAAGAAAAGGAGAAAGATCAACCCCTTACATGCTACGAGTGCAAGAAGCCGGGACATTTCAGATCCGAATGTCCACAACTGAAGAAAGGTCCCAAAAAGTTCCAAAAGAAGGCAATGATGGCGACTTGGAGTGCGAGTGATGACTCAAGCTCCGACGAGGAAACCTCAACAGAACAAGCCAATCTGTGCCTGATGGCACATGAAAATGAGGTGTGTCTAGCATCCCAAGAAGGAAACAGGAAATGGTATCTTGACAGCGGATGCTCGAGACACATGACTGGTGATGAATCACAATTCATCACGCTTGATGCTAAGGATGGAGGGATGGTCACCTTTGGAGATAATGGCAAAGGAAAGATCATCGGGATAGGTAACATTGGTATCACTCCCTCCAAATACATTGAGAATGTTTTACTAGTTAAAGGTTTAAAGCATAACTTACTTAGCATTAGTCAATTCTGTGATAAAGGGTATAAAGTAGTTTTTGAATCATCTGTTTGCATTGTGACTAGTCCTATTAACGATGGCATTAAATTTATAGGACATAGGCATGGCAATGTTTATATGATAGATTTAAATGACTTAGCCAAATTAGACATGCAATGCCTAGTATCCTTGAATGCCAAAATCAATGAGACTAGTTGGCTGTGGCATCGTAGACTTGCACATATTAGCATGCATTCTCTTTCAAAATTAATTAAAAAGGATTTAGTTCTCGATTTGCGAAAATTGAATTTTGAAAAGGATAGAATTTGTGATGCATGCCAATTAGGTAAACAAACTAGAGTATCATTTAAATCCAAAAATACTGTTTCAACTTCTAGACCATTAGAGCTCTTACATATGGACTTATTTGGACCAACAAGAACCACCAGTCTAGGAGGAAAATGATATGGCCTTGTAATTATAGATGATTATTCTCGTTTTACTTGGGTTTTCTTTTTGGCTCACAAAAATGAAACTTTTCATATTTTCACTAAATTTCATCGAAAAGTCTCTAATGAAAAAGGTTTTTCAATTCAAAATATTAGAAGTGATCATGGAACTGAATTTGAAAATCAAGATTTTGAAAATTTTTGTGATAAAAATGGAATTGGCCATAACTTCTCTGCTCCTAGGACACCCCAACAGAATGGAGTAGTTGAAAGGAAAAACAGAACCTTAGAAGAAATGGCCCGTACCATGCTTTGTGAAAGCAACCTTCCAAAATATTTTTGGGCGGAAGCAATTAACACAGCATGTTACATTTTAAATCGTGCTTTAATTAGACAATTTTTAAAGAAAACCCCCTATGAACTTTGGAAAGGAAGAAAACCAAATATTGCATATTTTTATATTTTTGGTTGCCGATGTTTTGTATTAAATAATGGCAAAGAAAAACTTGGTAAATTTGATGCAAAATCAGATGAAGCAATCTTTCTAGGTTACTCCTCCACTAGTAAAGCATTTAGAGTTTTCAACAAAAAAACTTTAGTAGTTGAGGAGTCCATACATGTTATTTTTGATGAATCTAACGATCTTCCTTCAAGGAAGAATGAGGGTGTTGATGATGCAGAGCCACTAATAGAAGGTATGAAGGAGATCACTCTGAAAGACTCAGCAACTCCAAAAGATAAGGATCAAGAAGATGAACAAAATGAAAGAGGTGAAGAAATTCAAGAACAACCTCAAGGTACAAATGACCTACCCAAGGAATGGAGGTATGTTCACAACCACCCTAAGGAGTTAATTATTGGTGACCCTATGCATGGGGTAAAAACCCGTTCTTCACTAAGAGATGCAGTTAATCATTGTGCTTTTGTATCTCATCTTGAACCTAAAACTTTTGAAGAAGCTGAAAATGATCATAATTGGATTAATGCTATGCAAGAGGAACTTAATCAATTTGAAAGAAATAATGTTTGAACCTTAGTATCAAGACCTAAAGATTACTCAATAATTGGCACAAAATGGGTCTTTAGAAATAAATTAGATGAGCATGGAAATGTAATTAGAAATAAAGCGAGACTGGTTGCTAAGGGATATAATCAAGAAGAAGGAATTGATTTTGATGAAATCTTTGCACCTGTTGCTAGATTAGAAGCTATTAGACTTCTACTTGCATATGCTTGCTTTATGAAATTCAAATTATTTCAAATGGATGTTAAAAGTGCATTTTTAAATAAATATATCTCTGAAGAAGTATATGTAGAACAACCACCTGGATTTGAAAATCATGCTTTTCCTAATCATGTCTTTAGATTAAATAAAGCTTTATATGGATTAAAACAAGCACCTAGAGCATGGTATGAAAGGCTAAGCAAATTTCTAATGAATAATGGTTTTTCAAGAGGTAATGTAGATACAACTCTATTTATTAAAAGAAATCAAAATGATATGCTAATTATACAAATTTATGTTGATGACATAATTTTTGGGTCTACTAATGAATCCCTTTGTCAAGACTTTGCTAAGCTTATGCAGGGAGAGTTCGAGATGAGCATGATGGGAGAACTCACCTTCTTCCTCGAACTCCAAATCAAACAATCAAAAGAGAGAATCTCCATCACCGAAAGCAAGTACACCAAGGAACTACTCAAAAGATTTGGAATGGAGAACTGCAAACCAATTGGCATACCAATGAGTCCCTCATGCAAGCTTGACAAGGATGATGAAGGTAAAAGCGTAGACTTAAAATACTATAGAGGTATGATTGGCTCATTATTATATTTAACTGCAAGTAGGCCTGATATCATGTTTAGTGTTTGCTTATGTGCTAGATATCAATCTAATCCTAAAGAATCTCATTTGAATGCTGTTAAAAGAATCCTTAGATACTTAAATGGTACACAAACTATAGGGTTATGGTACTCTAAGGACTCACAAATTAATTTATTAGGATATTCAGATGCTGATTTTGCTGGATGCAAATTAGATAGAAAAAGCACAAGTGGAACTTGCCAATTTCTTGTAGTTAACCTAATCTCATGGTTTAGCAAGAAACAAAATTCGGTGACACTGTCTACGGCTGAGGCCGAATACATTGCAGCCGGAAGTTGTTGTGCTCAAATCTTATGGATTAAGCAACAACTCGAAGATTTTGAAATCAAACTTAATGAAACACCAATAAGATGTGACAACACAAGTACCATAAATCTATCTAAAAATCCAATTCAACACTCAAGATCTAAACATATTGAAATAAGACATCATTTTATAAGAGAACATGTTCAAAACAAAAATGTAATTCTTGAATATGTTTGCACTGAAAATCAATTAGCTGATATCTTTACAAAGGCCCTTAGTGAGGATAGATTCTGTGAAATTAGGAGAAATCTAGGAATTCTAGATCCATTTGCCTAAAATTTCTCAATTTCCAAAGAATTGATTAGAGAGCTCAATTTTCAACATCTATCCTGGTCCCAAAAGCTCAAATTTATCATTCTAAAAACTTATCATTGAGCAAAATTCCTTCTCCCAAAATTTCGAATTTTTTTGGAATTTATTTGCATTTTTTTCTGAATTTCTGAACTTCATGAGTCGACCCCCATGAGTCGACTCAATGGCAAACTTGTAAATCCCACCAACTTTCAACGGGTTCATTGTTTTTATACTGAAACCCTGCTCGTGAGACGACTCATCTTCCCATCGTTCTTCTTCCAAAAGCCATCTTCTCCAACTCTTCTTGCTCCAAATCCAAGGATTAATTCCGAGGCAATTCTCCCTTCTCCTCTCCACCAAAAATCGCCTCCTTGAAAAGGATTTTCTGTGCTTTCTCGCATTGCTTGGCGCGGTTGGAACGTGCCCTAGCACTTTACCGAACTTCTAAAATCCACTTCTTTTCTCCACCAAAATCCTTCTTTACTCTCTTGTGATCTCTCCTCCACTCAATTCAAGTCTCCTTGCCTACTACTATATTGAATATGGCTCCGAAGATGAAACTTCCCCAAAGAAGAAAATCAATCCGTGAGCCTGAAGAAATTATCCGAAAGAAAAGGCATGCTCAGTCTTCAACTGCTCCCACTCCAGTTTTAATATCTGCTCAAGGTCCCTCTCAATCCTCCATAAGCCCCAGTGTGAATCCTCTTTCTGATAGAAAAGTAGAAACCGGAAAAAATATAGATTTTCGGTTCTTTGAGAAAGAAGGTTTTACTTTTGCAAGTAAAATTAAAAATCAAGGATGGGAACTCTATTGCTCTCTTAAAGAAGTCACCTATATTGACCTTGTTAGAGAATTCTACCATAACCTACTTTATGGAAGTGGATCAGTGACTTCAACTGTAAAGGGAATTGATATCTGCCTGGATTCTAGGATATTGGGAGAAATACTTCAGTTGCCTAGTGAAGGATACTCATATATGGAACTCCCAATTAAAGAAGAGGGGATCAGAATTATTTTAGGAGGAACTTATTCAGAAAATTTAAACAAATTGGAAGCAAAGATTTTGTCCATTGAGATGAGGGTCCTGCATCAGATAGTAACAAAGCTCTTCTTTCCTAGGAGTGGTAGACATGACTTACTTTCCAGCAGAGATGTATGTGTCATGTTTCATGTCATCACTCAGACCCCCCTGAACCTCTCTGCACTGATGATAGAGGCCATGAGAGAAACTTTGAATAGATCCAAGGCACACTTGCCTTATGGTATGGCCCTTACTAGAGTATTCAGGAGGTTTGGAGTTAGCTGTGAGGGGGAGGCACCTACCAAGCTATCTCATGTGGACACTTTCAACCAACACAGCTTACACCGAATGGGATTTACAAAGATTGATGGTGGTTGGATCAAGGGCTCTGAAGAAAGAGCTGAGGATAGAGCTGAAATAAGAGCTGAGGTCAGAACTGAAGGCAGAGTAGAAGAAGAAGGTCCATCTTCTCTTGTACATGACTTCAGGGCAGCTTCACCAGATACCCAGTTCATTCCTGATACTGAGGCTGGCCCTTTAGAGTTTACTAGGATGCCCACACTAGTGTATCAGCCAGAGAGCAGAGCACCTCATTCAGAGTTCAGACTGGCTGACGATCAGATCGAGCATATATCACAGCGTGTGGCTTCTTTGCTGTCTAGTCAGTGGGGTAGTACTTCTTTTGCACCTGGAGCCACCTCTTCTGATCAGACCATTACTCCCCATATCTCCACTGTGTTTCAGATGATATCAGATCAGTCCATCAGGATACAGCAGCTTGAGGACACAGTCTGGAGACTGACTGGCAGAGTTCTTGACTTGCAGGGGCAAATCCTTGCTTTGGCCCATCCCAAACTACAGGAGTCAACCATTGAGGTCACAGACCTCACTGCAGAGGCTGGTAGGCTCAGAGGAGCTCTAGAAGGTGGATATGAATTGCTGAGGAAAGAAATCCGAGGATCGAGTGAGCATGCTACCACTCAGTTCACTGCTCTACTTCAATCTGTTTCCAGAGCACTAAACGTACTTGATTCTATCAGACTCTCCCTTTTCGTTCAGTCCTTAGCATCTCAGCGTTCTCAACCTCCCAGTTCATCTCGTTCTCCTGCTCGTGGCAGAGGCAGACGGGGTAGAGGATGCACTTCTGATCCATCATCTCCTCACCCTATATCTGATGACTCCGATCATTGACTTATCTTGATCTTTACTAGATCCTAGGTGCTAGTGTCTTGTTCTAGGATCTATACCTTGGGGCTATGTATTGACAATTAGCTGGTTGAATTTTATTTTTAAGAACTATGTATTGAAACAATTATGTTTTTAATGGAATCATTTTTCACTTATATTTCTATCTTTTGTAATGATATTGATCATATTTTGGTTATATGTTTGCTGTTGATAATTGCTATATTAAGGGGGAGCAAACTTCTATGATAAACTCTAAAAGGGGAGAAATTAAAGAATATTTATAAAAAAAAAAAAAAAAAAGAAGAGTTAACCATTTTTGATGATGTCAAAAAGGGAGAGAAATTAAACAAACAAAAATTGGAGATATTAAACAAAAATTTGAGAAATTAAAAAAATTGGAGAAATTAAACAAAAATTTGAGAAATTAAATATTTGGAAAAATTAAACAAAAATTTGAGAAATTAAACAAAATTTGAGAAATTAAACAAAAATGGTATTTTGAGAAATTAAGCAAAAATTTGAGAAATTTGATATCAGACAGAAATTAAATAAAAAGCCATCCATCAAAAGCAAAATCATAAGTACAATGCAAATAAGTAATTTTTTATATGCTCTGATATATTTCAAAATTCAAACTTGCTCTGATATATCTTTTGAAATTTACCTTGATACATCTTAAGAAATTTGATTTACTCTGATACACCCTAAAATTTCTTTTAACTTGCTCTGATACATGATAAAATTTAATCTGATACAGTGTGAAAGTTTCTCTGATATTTGCTCTGATACAGTGTAAAATTTTTTCTGATATATTATAACATTTACTCTGATACATTGTAAAATCTTTTCGGATAACATTGTAAAAATTATTGTTCTTGCTCTGATACATTGCAAAATTTATTTCTTTTCTCTTGCTCTGATATATCTTAAGCTCAAAATGAGTTAATACACTTAAGCTCAAAATCAACTTTTAAACATACTTTGGCACACATTTTTTTAAGCACATAAGTATTTTTTTGCTCTGATGCTAAATCTAAAATCAAATGAAAATGGAATTTTCAAAATACAGCTCAATCTGATAACAAAAATAAGTTTTCTGCTCTAACACCAAAATCACATAATCAAATGAGCATATCTTCAAATCCTTAAGCAAATGGACAAACTATTTTTGTATATGATCATGCCAAAAGAATCTTACTCTTTTCAAGCATATAAATGTATAATGCATTCTTTTGAAATTATTGATTCACATAAATGCTTTTGTTCAAATATTTTATCATCATCAAAAAGGGGGAGATTGTTGCTCCTAGATTGATTTTGATGATTACAAAGCAGATTGAAGGGATACAAATAATTTTAAATTGAAAAAGTCCTTATGCTCTTCAAGGGCAAAATTGTAATTTCACTAAAATCCTGATTTGATAGTATCATTTGATAGAACAAATGATTTGTAAACTATTGGTAAAAATTTCATTGTATTTGGACTTATATTTTTGAAGTTATGAAGGTTTGAAGTGCATGAGTCGACTCATGAGTCAACTCATGGCACTGTGAGCTGATTGGCACGCAAAAATTCTCCTTGGCACGCTAGTTTTCTGGCTTGGCACGACCTGTGAGTCGACTCATGAGTCGACCCACAAGGCATGAGTCGACTCATGAGTCGACCCCTGCTGATCTGAGCCAAGAATTTCCAGAAACGCATTTTCTGGCTGTTGCAACAGAAGTCGACTCATGAGTCGACTCCTGTAGCATGAGTCGACTCATGAGTCGACCCCTGCGATGGAAAATATCAGCAACGGCTATTTTTTTGCCCGTTTTAATTATCTTTTATGCTTCCTAAAATTGCTCTAACGGCTCTTTATCTGCCTAAATTATTTTCTCTTGCTTTTAATGCTATAAAATGCTTGAAATGGTGAAAGAAATTGCAGTTTAAATAGCAGATCAAATTGGAGAGAAAACGAAGAAGATCAATCGGCAGATCAAAAGAGAGATAAAATTCATTGAGAGGATCCACGAGATAATTTGAGAGAAAAAGAAAAGAGGATCCAAAATCCACACGAGAGATTGTGAAAGAGATTCAAGAGCTTTCAAAGAGAGGATCTTTCAAGCCTATTGTTCAAACTTGATCTAGAGATCTTTCAAAGCTTTCAAGAGATCTTCAATCAACAATCAACCTCTTCTCAAGCATTCGTTCAAGTGTTCATCCACTTTGAAAAAATCCGAAAAGGGGTTCTTCATTTGAGTAAAGTTTTTATTGTTATATTTGCTCATTTAAGGAGCTGTTATTGTATTAATCTGTGCTCAAAATTTTCTAACTCTTTGTGAGTTTTTGTTCTTGTTTTTGAAAGATTTTCAAAACAAGGAAAGGTTGATCCAAACCTGAAATCGGAGTGTTTTGGGTTTACTTGTACCCGGAAAATAAGTGATCTAGCTTGGGATAGCTAGTGTCGGAGTTTTCGACGTTTTGTATTCAAGTTGAATACAGGTATAGTGGATTAAAATTCCCAAGTAGGAGCTTGGGGAGTGGATGTAGGTGCAGGGTTGGCACCGAACCACTATAAATCCTTGTGTTTGTGGTGTGCTTTATCGCTTCACTTTATTTCTTTATTATATCCTTGCATTCCTGCTTTAGGTAATTAATATTGAATTAAAGTCTTTGTTTTGTTCTTCATAAGTAACTTGTTGGGCTTAAAGTTTTTAGAAACCCAATTCACCCCCCCTCTTGGGTTGCATAGCTGGGCAACAAAGGATGAACTCAATCATCAAACAATTAGTTTTAGGACACAATTCCCAACAACTCCCACTTGGACTAAAGCCAATCGGGATAGTATCTTGTACCCATCTTCCATATGAAGTCATCGAACTTTTTGATCCTGAGAGCTTTAGTGAAGGGGTCGTTAGGTTCTCCTTTTCGTCGATCTTCTGAAGTTCAACGTCACCATGGTTCACGATCTCTCGCACCAGGTGATAGCAGCACAGAATATTGCAGCATCTGATGTAGCAATGTATTCTGCTTCGCATACAGAATCGGCTACAGTATGTTACTTGGAACTCTTTCAGCAAACAGCTCCTCCATTCAGAGTTAATACGTAGCCCAACACACTTCTACTGTTATCACAATTTGACTGAAAACTGAAATCAATATATCCCACAAGTTTCAGATCAGTGTCTTCATAGATAAGCCATTGGTCTTTAGTATTTCTTAAATACTTAAAAATTGCTTTCACAATCTTCTAATGCTTCTTACTCAAATCAGACTGGTACCTACTCACTACTCTTAGTGAATAAGCCACATCCGGTCTCGTACATATCATAGCGTACATGATAGATCCCACTGTTGAAGCATATGGTATTCTACTCATGTGCTCTCTCTCCTCAGGAGTTATCAGACAATCCTTCTTGGAAGGAGTAATTTCATGGCCTATGAGAAGATAGTCTTTCTTGAAATTATCCATGTTGAACCACTTCAATAAGGTATCAATGTACGTGGATTGGGATAGTCCAAGCATCCTTCTAGATCTATCCCTATAGATCTTCATCCCAAGGATGTAGGATGCTTCTCCCAAGTCTTTCATGGAGAACTATGATGATAGCCACAACTTCACACTCTGCAAAGATGGAATATCATTTTCTAGTAACAGTATGTCATCCACATATAGCACAAAAAAAATGACTACAGAATCAGAAGCTCACTTGTAGACGCAAGGCTCTTCTCCATTCCTAATGAAGCCATACGTTTTGATCACCTTATCCAAACACATGTTTCAACTCCTAGATACATGCTTAAGTCCATAAATAGACCTTTTCAGCTTACATACTTTTGACTCATCTATGGATGTGAACCCTTCAGGTTGTATCTATCATATACACCTCTTCTTCTAGCTCTCCGTTAAGGAAAGCGGTTTTGACATCCATCTGTCAGATCTCATAATCTAAGTGTGTAGTGATAGCAAGTATAATCCGGATGGATTTGAGCATTACCATAGGAGAAAATATCTCATCATAGTCAATACCATAATGCTGACGGTAACCTTTGGCAACTAGATGAGCTTTATAGGTCTCCACCTTCCCATTCGCTCCTCCTTTTCTCTTGAAAATCCATTTACACCTTATGGGTTTTATTCCTTCGGGTGGATCAAATAGTGTCCATACACCATTGATCTCCATGGGCTCCATCTCGGACTTCATGGCCTCAAGCCATTTCTGGGAGTCGGGCCTTTGCATGGCCTCCATATAGGTGATCGGATCCTCATCATTCTCATCAAGTTTGGTGGGGTCACCATCTCAGATCAAAAAATCATAGTATCTGTCCAGCTGATGCAGTACTCTACTGGATCTCCATAATGGTGCCTCTACTGGCTCTAAATTTGATTCACCAATCATTCAATTCTGTGTGTGTCGGTCCTCCCACCTTATGAACTTCATCAAGTTCAATTTTACAGGTATTATCTCTCTCACTAAGGAACTCTTTTTCCAAAAAGACTGTTCGGCTGCTGACAAACACTTTTTGCTCTACAGCAAGGTAGAAGTAGTACCTTTTAGTTTCCTTTGGGTACCCTACGACAAGCATTTATCGGACTTTAGTCCAAGCTTATCTGTCTTTAAATGTTTGACATAAGCTGGACACCTCCAGACCCTAAGGTGTGAGAGTACTGGCTTACGCCCAGTCCATATCTTATACAGAGTTTTATCGGCAGACTTGCTGGGCACCTTATTTAAAATGTAGCAGGCAGTTTCTAGAGCATAACTCCAAAAGGAGATTGACAGACTTGGAAAGCCCATTATGGATCGGACCATGTCTAACAAGGTTTGATTTCTCCTCTCGGACACACCATTATACTGTGGTGTTCCAGGAGGGGTCCACTATGAGAGAATCCCATTCTCTTCCAGATATGTCAGGAACTCACTATTGAGGTATTCACCTTCTGGGTCTGATCGAAGGATCTTAATACTCTTTTTAGTTTGTTTTTCTACTTCAGCACGGAATCGTTTGAATATTTCAAATGATTCTGACTTATGCTTCATAAGATAGACATACCCATACCTCTATAGGTCGTCTGTAAATATAATGAAGTAGTAGTATCCTCCTCTGACACTTATATTCATAGGTCTGTATACATTAGTATGTATTAGACCTAGCACATCGCTGGCTCTTTCACCTTTTCCCTTAAAAGGTAACTTAATCATTTTACTAACTAGACAGGACTCACAGGTAGGCAATGATCACAATCATCTATCTCAAGGACATGTTCCTTGATCAACCTATCAATCCTATTTTTGTTCACATGACCAAGCCTACAATGCCAAAGGTAGGATTCACTGACATTATCTAATTTAGGGCATTTACTGACTGTGTACATTACATTAACAGACTGTGATATTATGTATATACTATATTTCAATTATTCATGTATAATTGTAGTATCATTCATAATGATATCACAAAAATCATCCTTTATTATAAACTTATAACCAAGTTTGGCCAAAAGGCCTACAGAGATGACATTCATAAAAAAGGAGGGACAATAATGACAATCATTTAATATGACACTACTAGACTCGAAGACAAGCTGTAAAGTTTTCAAGGTCAGAATTGAAATAAGACTTCCATCTCCAATATTAAGGAACCGTTCGCCCTTTCGAAATTTTTTACTTATCTGTAGTCCCTGTAATGAATTGCATATATTAATAGGACTTTTAGTATCTAATACCCAGATAGTAGTATCACAAACAGAGAAATTACAAGGTGTTATCATATAAATACATTGTGAAGCAACCACTTGCCTCTTTCTTTTGTTCTTAGGCCTGTTTGGGTCAAGGGTGGCTATATAAGCAGGATAATTTTTTTTCTAATGACCCAGCTTCTTATAGAAGAAGCACTTTGCCTGGCTTTTATCAACTTTTGATGGTTTGCTCTGCTTGAGATCGACGGTACGGGATTTTTACATCTTTTTCTTTTTTTCTCTCCTAGAGGTTCGATGCCCTGCAGATGAACCTCTCACCACTAGCTCCTTCTAGAGTTGGTGATCCTTTTCAAAAGTCTACTGTAACCCTAGCAAACCATGGTAGTTTACCGCAGGCTTCATCATTCTATATTGACTGAGAAAGGGTAGGTAGGATTTTGATAGCAAATTGAGGATAGCATCTTTGCCTAACTGTTTATGCAATGAAAAGCCAAGTTTGCTAAGGTGTTCAATCTGCTTAATCATATACAATACATGATCAGTGACTGAAACTTCCTCTCGTATACGAATATTGAACACTATGCAGGAGGTTTTATATCTCTCTACATCCTCAAGAGTACTGAAGGACTCATTCAACATTTGAATGATCTCTTTTGGCTGTAGATCCTTGAACTTACGACTAAGTTCATCGTTCATGGCTGTCCTCATCACGCAATGCACGGTCGTGTGGTCATTGAGCCACTTCATGTAAGTGTCTCTCACAGCACGAGGAGCATTGGCTATAGGTTATTTAGGTGCCTGATCCGTAAGAATGTATAAAATCCTCTCGTGCTCCAACACGATCTTCAACTTTCGATACCAGCTATCGAAGTTGGGTCTGGTGAGCTTGTCATTATCCAACAGCATACGGAGAGATGGTGTGTTAGCCATAATTAAAAGAAAAAATATTAGCCTATTTGTATATGAATTATTTTTGATCCTGAAGATATGGACTTTAGTCTAAAGGTTCTTTCATTATTTTTACAGATTGGTAACCTCTACCTCCAACTCGAGGAATTATACTAATTCCTTAGCGAGTACTAGAATCCACACAGACTGCATTCAGGCCTGAGTGTGGCTTGGCCAACCCTAGTGCATCTATGGATAGGTTCATAATCAATTATTTCTCCAAACTACTTCTAGCAATAAGTTTTGCCCCAGACGTCCCTTCAGCAGGCGTGTGGCACCTCCACTGAAAATCCTGGTTAGGTCCAACCATAAACATGACACATCAAGTGCATCCAACAAATGGATGTCCAAGCCCGAGTGTGGCTCGACCAATCTGAGCATTGATCTGAGGGTACATCATGATGGTCATATGATGAATGACAATTTCAATACATAATAGACACCAGACGTGTGGCACCTCCAATGCCTATTTGGAATATTGGACTCATTGTCATGCACCTTAATGAGAGGCAATAACCAAGTTATCTCATAACTTTATTACTTTATGGATCTAATAATTTAGAAGATTTGATTTCATTAATTTGAGGATAAGAGAAGAAGTTGACTTGCAAGCTGTAAATCTTCCCACTGACTTCATCAAGTCATGTAAAAGATTAGGCACAAGCTAGTCTAAAGACACCTAAATCAGTCACATTGATTTATCTTAATGGCATGGGTCTACATGAATCAACTAGTGACCTAATCAAAATATAATCTACCACGTTGGCCAGATAAGTGAGATCAGTGAGAGGGATATGCCCTTAACTCACCGTAGATGTATCTAGGTGAATAGCTCCCAATTAAAAATTATTTGATCGAATCTGCCAAACTTATCTTAGACACCAACTGGTTAATTAGTTTTGATTTGGCAAACCAGAAGGTTCAGGCTCAACCATGGAGCCATGATCATGATCTATTTATAAGGGTCAAACATATGGACTTGATCAAACTACAACTATTAAGATTGATCTAGAGAAATACTGACCTGATCTAATTTCAATATTTGATTAGATTTAATAAATTTTTCTATATGGTCCATATGTATTTCTAACCCTAGATCTAACCCATTAGAAGGATCTGATTCATGCTAACCCTTTGCCCATCATTTTATATGGTGTCTTAATGATCTTCAATTCTCAAATCTAGATCATTCAAAACTTAATTCATAATTAAGTATGTGAAACGTGTGTTTCAGTCTGTAGAACTATTCTATAAAAATTTTAGGTAAAGCATACTATATGTTTCCATACATAAAATTAAAATTTTATAATATATTTAATAATTAAACATATACAGATATGATCTAAACTTCATACATACATCTCATGTCTCATGACAACCTTTAGATCTATACCATTTACATCATATGTAACATACAATTTAGATCTAAAATAATTTTATATCTGAATTTTATCCTATTATAATGAATCATAAATTATTTTAGATCCAATCTAAACATATTTATGATCAAAATAATACATAAAAATTTGTGTATTTTTTTTCTTCATGAAATCAGATCACAATGACACCCTTATACATCATAAGAGAACCCATCGAATAGGTAAAATAGAAATTAATCTCTTCAATTTCCCATGATCGGATGGTCTGATGATCTCATCAATCTGAGTACTAGGCTACTAAGATCTAAAATCTAATTTCATATATAATTATATCAACATGTAATTATTGACAAAACTATTTTATATCATGAACATATCTTTGATCTTATCAATTATATTTTTTATCTAATCTAATTAGATTTAATGTATCATATAGATCATATCAGATCTGAAATATATCTTATACTGATTATAAAATATTAATTTCAAATTTGATATCATATAAAAAATTAATTAGATACAAATATGAATTCATAAGGAATAAATTTTTGATAAAATTGATTTTCATGCAGTGTTGAATTCTGATAGGATTCAGATTTAAATATCTATCAAAATAGATCTAATTTAGATCTAAAATAAACCCCACTTTATAAAAAAATAATAATATTAAAATTTTATTAAAATAAATTTAAAATAGATTTTAATTCATATTGCTATTCCATCAGTAATTCAGCTACAACATAATTCTGTTATAACAGACTTATAACAACATCAATCAACCATTGATTAGGCACCTCTAATCTAATCAAAATTAGATAAAAAATTTTATATAAATAGATCTAAATCAGATTTAATATTTTACAAAAAAATTCAATTATATCTCATGTAATTTTTCTCAAAAAATTCTATCATCCATATATATATTTCAGGCCTGCTCTGATACCAATTGAAAGGAAGGGAACAATTTTCCTCCAGAATGCCTAGGTTGCATCTAAAATTTTTTTTCTAATATTATACTTATTTAAAGATTAAATCCTTACTTGAATTATAGTAAAACTAGAGATCAAATTTCAAATTATCTAATGTAAATCTTCACGGAGGCCTGGATGTGCAGACCCTCTACTTCGCATGCACGCCAAATGCTGCAGGAAAGCGGGATGAACTCTAATCCAATTTTCTTCGCAACACAATCAATCAAGAGATGAGATGTACTGGTATGACTCTTCAAACCAGCAGGTGGGGCACCCAAAGAGACCTCACATCCTAAGGAAGAGGAGCGGCAACAAGGGGAGAGGCCAAAGGGAGGAAGGGACCTCTCTCTCTTCTCACGCCTCTCTCTCTCTTTCTCTCTTCTCTCAATCTGATTTGTTTGCTATTTTTTTATGCATCTATAGGTAGAGACCTTCTCTATTTATAGATGATTCTCATAACTCAATGAGAGTAGGACTCCTTACTCAAATCTGATTTGAATTGGTCCAATACTCATGAAAGAAAGATTCCTACATGAGATAGAATTGCCATCACTTATGACATCCACTTTGCACTAACTCCCACATCCACTTGGGATGCCCCAAATAAGTACCAAACTAGGTTTTGATCATCTTTCTTAAGGGGGTATTCTCAGTGCAAGTGGGAATATTTATATCTCATCTAAAATAGGTCCAATTCGAATCTGATTCGAAGCTGGTTCGAAATAATTTCGAAAGGCTGTAAATCCCAAACTCTTTAGGACTTTTGTACCAAGTCTAACTTGAATTTTAGATCCATTTAAGTCTAATTAATTTAGATCTAATTTAAAATTAATTAGCACTTAAATATAATCTTTCATACGCTTCATGGATCATAGATCAGAAACTGTACATCCTCGGGATCGAACCTAAACCTCATGTGTAGTGCTAGCTAGACATAGTCAACTCTTCAATCTCGTTTGACCCATGACTTAATTCTCAATTAAGTTAGCTTATATATTCAATCAAGTCTAGTACTTCTAAATTGGATATATAAACATAGACCAATTCCTTCCTACTTTATTTGACTCATGTGCGTGACTCCATAGGTTCAAACACTAAGTCGGTAGCACAAGAACTAATTCCTGCACTAATCGAGATACCATCTAGCAATAGTTTTTGATGTCTAGATATATTTAATTATTATAAAAAATATTTTAAAATTTATACGGTGATCTCAGGTCTGAAGGATACTTATACCTATATATTTCACGAGCAGCTCTTGACAGTAGAATGCTCAGCAGGTGAGTCACCTGTTCATTGATGATGTACCCCTACATCTCACCTGTATGCCATACCAGTGTCACCACACTCCTTGGTTAAGAGGACAACCAACCCATATGGCACACAACGATCTCCACTCGATAAACATCATCATCCTGTAATGACATATCATTTGGTTGTGAACATGTTTAAGAACTATACGATAAATTCTCTCTTTATCGTACACTAGCATAGTTCTAGGGACTTCATCGCAGTACAAGAGTTCAAGGAAGATATTACTTTATGGTGAAAAATATCAAAATAATTTTTATTCATTAAATAATAATTCATATAGAAGGATGAACTCAATCGTCAAACGATTGATTTTAGGACACAATTCCCAACATCTCCATGCAAAACCCAACATCCCTTTGCCTTTTGTGTGAGAAATCTCATGCCTAAACCCCTCCATGCCCAACCTTCTTGCACCCTCTCTCTTCTAGATGAAGATAAGGATAGGTTAAATTCAAAATTGATTTTGAATTTAAGTATTATGAGATAAGACTTCAGCCCTATCTAAAAACATCCTGGATGCCACTTTTAGAGTGGTTGTGACCATGGGTTTTAATAGATTTTTAGTGAGCAAAATCTGTGGAGAAGGGATGGGATTGGGAAGGATTTTCAGCAAGAAAAATCCTAAGGTGGGCGTGAATAAAAGTGGGACCTTAGGGATCCATATCCGGGTGCGCACATGCTATCTGAGAGGGTCTTCATGCCTTCTTCCTTTGGCATGTTTTGGAGATGTGAGACCCTTTAGAGGGGATGTGGGTTCCATGGGATGGTGCTGTGGATCCAGACATGGATTTTAGGAAGAGAGAAAAATAAAGAAAGGGTTTCTTCTTTTCTTCCTCTTTCTCCTCTTTTTCCTCCTCTTGTTCTTCATCATCTCTAAAAGTGTCTGAGAGACATGGAGAACACCAGCATCAACCATCAGGAGATGACTTCTGTAAGAGAGCAGCATTCTGGTGAAGTCACAAGCCTCTGATTAGATTGAAAACTTCATATGGATAACCATAGAGGCCAGACATGTGTACGGCTCTGTAGAAACCTCATCAGATTATCACGATCATCAGCTGTGAAGATCATTGACTCGTGCAAATGTAAAGGTCTAACTCTAAATTTGATTTTATTTTCGACATCTTAATTTTAGCATGTGAATGATCCTGCTATGTGTAGATTAGATCTATATGTAGCATGCATGATAGATTAAAAAGGATTTTAATCTAGATCTAAAATTTTCACTGAAATTTTTAAATTTTTGCATGCATATCCCGAAAGTCGGACTTCCTTCAAGTAGCATCAGAGCTAGTTTTTTTGTTTCATATGCATGTCATTAAGATCTGAAAATCAGATCTTTAGATTTGAAAATCAGATTTGGTAAATTAGATTAGATCTAAATTAAATATATGTAATGTATTAGATCTTATTTATACATGAGATGTATGAAATCTATGCATATGTGATATGTTATTGAGATCCAAAAATCAGATCATTAGATCTAAAAATCAAATTTAATAATTACATTAGATCTAATTTAAATACATATGATGTATTAGATCTTGATTATATATGAGTTATATGAAATTTGTTTATGCATATGCGATATGTAGATGTAGATTAAATTTTTAGTGGCCTAGTACTCTTCGAGATTCATAGGAAAGGCTGCCTTGCCATGGAGGACTATAGTTGAAGGGGTGTCTATATGAATCAAGAAGAAGAATCATGAAAAGATTAAATTTACTTTTGTAAAAAACCCTAGATCCAAAATCATTTAGGATCTAATCATAAATCTAAAATTTATGTGTTTATGTGTGTGATACATAGATTGTTAGTTTAGATCTGAAAGTTATTTTTGTTGGAATTTCATGTTGGGACATGTATGTGTGTTTCAATTTTTTTTCTAGACAACATAGCGAAATAAAAGATTAAAATATTTTTTAATCTAAATCATACATACAAAAAATATAGAACATAAAGATCTACTTTATATACTAAAATTGAACGTATACTGAATTTTATGCTGAAATTAAATATGTGATCGAATCACATATCTATTACGTAATTTCTTTCTTCGAATCTAGATTTAAAAGAGAGTAGATTCTCTCTTAGCCGTACAAGCATCCGGCTTCTATAGGTATCCACTCAAGATCAGCCTAGAATAGCTCATTTGAGCCAAGAATTTCCAGAAACGCATTCTCTGGTTTTTGCAACAGAGGTCGACTCATGAGTCGACCCCTGAAGCATGAGTCGACTCATGAGTCGACCCCTGCGACGGGAAATGTCAGCAACGGCTATTTTTTTGCCTGTTTTAATTGCCATTTATACTTTCTAAAAATCCTCTAATGGCTCTTTATTTACCTAAAATATTTTCTCTTGCTTCTAATGCTACAAAATGCTTAAAATGATAAAAGAAATTGCAGATTAAATAGCGGATAAAACGTGAAATCAAAAATGAGAAGAACAGAAGAAAGGATCCAAAATTTGCAAGAAAAAGCCTGATATCAACGAAAAATCCAAAAAGAAAAAGAGAGAGGATCCACAATATACCAGAGAGAGTGTGAAAGAGAAAAGCAAGATCTTTCAAGGAGAGAATTCTTCACGCCTATTGTTTCAACCTTGATCTAGAGATCGTTCAAAGCTTTCAATAGATCTTCAATCAACTATCAACCTCTTCTCAAGCATTCAAGCGTTCATCCACTTTGAGAAAATCCGAAAAAGGGGTTCTTCATTTGAGTAAAACTTTTATTGTTATATTCGCTCATTTAAGGAGCTGTTATTGTATTAATCTGTGCTCTAAATTTTCTAACTCTTTGTGAGTTTTTGTTCTTGTTTTTGGAAGATTTTCAAAACAAGGAAAGGTTGATCCAAACTTGAAATCGGAGTGTTTTGAGTTTACTTGTACCCGAGAAACAAGTGATCTAGCTTGGGATAGCTAGTGTCGGAGTTTCCGACGTTTTGTATTCGGGTTGAATACAAAGGATAGTGGATTGAAATTCTCAAGTAGGATCTTGGGGAGTGGATGTAGGTGCAAGGTTAGCACCGAACCACTATTAATCCTTGTGTTTGTGGTGTGCTTTATCGCTTTACTTTAGTTCTTTATTATATTCTTGCATTCCTGCTTTAGGTAATTAATATTGAATTAAAGTCTTTGTTTTGATCTTCATAAGTAATCTGTTGGGCTTAAAATTTTTAGAAACCCAATTCACCCCCCCTCTTGGGTTGCATAGCTGGGCAACAAGTGGTATCAGAGCTGGTGCTCTAGCCCTTCTTTGATCTAACAATCAAAGAGCCAAAGATCTATGGCAACCCATGTTGGTACTTCTCTAGCCGAGGGGCAATCAACAAACCGACCTCCACTTTTCAATGGGTCTAATTACACCTATTGGAAAGCTCGGATGAAGATTTTCATACAAGCACTCGACTATGATATGTGGAGTATCATAGTGAATGGTCCTCACACACCCACCAAGATTATAGATGGTGAGGAATCAACCAAACCCGAGAAAGAATGGGATGAGGTTGACAAGAAATTGGCACAATTAAATACCAAAGCCATGAATGTTCTTTATTGTGCACTAGATGCTAGTGAATTCAATCGCATTTCTACTTGTGCATCTGCTAAAGAAATATGGGATAGGTTAGAAGTCACCCATGAGGGAACAAATCAAGTAAAAGAGTCTAAAATAAACATGCTTGTACATAAATATGAATTGTTCAAAATAGAGCATGATGAGTCCATAACTGCTATGTTTACTCGTTTTACTGATATAATCAATGGTTTAAAGAGTCTTGGCAAATCTTATACTAACAGTGAACTTGTAAGGAAGATTCTCAGGTCACTGCCAAGAACTTGGGAAGCCAAGGTGACTGCCATCCAAGAAGCAAAGGACTTGAACACTCTACCTCTAGAAGAGCTTCTTGGATCCTTGATGACTCATGAACTTAGCATGAAGCAACATCAAGATGATGAAGTCAAAAAGAAAAGAACCATTGCCCTCAAATTCACAACTTCGCCTGATTATGAAACGGATGACTCTGAAGATGAAGATCAGGATGAAGAGATGGCTCTCATCACCCGAAAATTTAAGAAGTTTCTAAGAAAAAAGAAACAGGGGATGAGAAAGAAATTCACAAAAGGGGATCAAAGCAAAGAAAAGGAGAAAGATCAACCCCCTCTATGCTACGAGTGCAAGAAGCCAGGACATTTCAGATCCGAATGTCCACAATTGAAGAAAGGTCCAAAGAAGTTCAAAAAGAAGGCAATGATGGCGACCTGGAGTGCGAGTGATGACTCAAGCTTCAACGAGGAAACCTCAACAGAACAAGCCAACCTGTGCCTGATGGCACATGAAAATGAGGTAACTTCTGAATCCACTAGTGAATTTACTTTTGAAGAATTGCATGAAGCATTCTATGATTCAATTGATGAATTAAAGAAACTAGGGAAGAAAAACAAAGAGCTGAAATTGGAAAATCAGTCCTTAGTGAAACAAGCTGAAAATCTTTCAATTAAAAAATTCACCTTGATTCAAGAAAATCAAAACTTAAAGGATGAAATGAACAAGCTGAAATCTATAGTAGATAAGTTTACCTTAAGCTCAAACAAACTAAATATGATCCTTGAAAATCAGAAAGCTATATATGATAAGGCTGGATTTGGTTATAAACCCCTGAAGAAACAAAAATTTCTGAAGGATATTTATGTAAATTATTCAAGTAACAAGTCTACAAATATTACTTGTTTTAAATATGGAAGAATAGGACATAAATCATACACATGTCTTATTAACAAATATGCAAACACAAAGAAAATATGGATTCCAAAAGGAACCATTCTGACTAACCTGAAAGGACCCAAGAAAGCTTGGGTACCTAAGACAGAAACGTGACCTTTGCTTGCAGGTGTGTCTAGCATCCCAAAAAGGAAACAGGAAATGGTATCTTGACAGCGGATGCTCGAGACACATGACTGGTGATGAATCACAATTCATCACGCTTGATGCTAAGGATGGAGGGATGGTCACCTTTGGAGATAATGGCAAAGGAAAGATCATCGGGATAGGTAACATTGGTATCACTCCCTCCAAATACATTGAGAATGTTTTATTAGTTAAAGGTTTAAAGCATAACTTACTTAGCATTAGTCAATTCTGTGATAAAGGGTATAAAGTAAGTTTTGAATCATCTGTTTGCATTGTGACGAGTCCTATTAACGATGGCATTAAATTTATAGGACATAGGTATGGCAATGTTTATATGGTAGACTTGAATGATTTAACAAAATTAGACATGCAATGCCTAGTTTCCTTAAATGCTAAAATAAATGAGACTAGTTGGCTGTGGCATCGTAGACTTGCACACATTAGCATGCATTCTCTCTCAAAATTAATTAAAAAGGATTTAGTTCTCGGTTTGCCAAAATTGAATTTTGAAAAGGATAGAATTTGTGATGCATACCAATTAGGTAAACAAACTAGAGTATCATTTAAATCCAAAAACACTGTTTCAACTTCTAGACCTTTAGAGCTCTTACATATGGATTTGTTTGGACCAACTAGAACCACTAGTCTAGGAGGAAAACGATATGGATTTGTAATAATAGATGATTACTCTCGTTTTACTTGGGTTTTCTTTTTGGCTCACAAAAATAAAATTTTTCATATTTTCACTAAATTTCATCGAAAAGTCTCTAATGAAAAAGGTTTTTCAATTCAAAATATTAGAAGTGATCATGGAACTGAATTTGAAAATCAAGATTTTGAAAATTTTTGTGATGAAAATGGAATTGGCCATAACTTCTCTGCTCCAAGGACACCCCAACAGAATGGGGTAGTTGAAAGGAAAAACAGAACCTTAGAAGAAATGGCCCGTACCATGCTTTGTGAAAGCAACCTTCTAAAATATTTTTGGGCGGAAGCAATTAACACAGCATGTTACATTTTAAATCGTGCTTTAATTAGACAATTTTTAAAGAAAACCCCCTATGAACTTTGGAAAGGAAGAAAACCAAATATTGCATATTTTCATATTTTTGGTTGCCGATGTTTTGTATTAAATAATGGCAAAGAAAAACTTGGTAAATTTGATGCAAAATCAGATGAAGCAATCTTTCTAGGTTACTCCACTAGTAAAGCATTTAGAGTTTTCAACAAAAGAACTTTAGTAGTTGAGGAGTCCATACATGTTATTTTTGATGAATCTAACGATCTTCCTTCAAGGAAGAATGAGGGTGTTGATGATGCAGAGCCACTAATAGAAGGTATGAAGGAGATCACTCTGAAAGACTCAGCAACTCCAAAAGACAAGGATCAAGAAGACGAACAAAATGAAAGAGGTGAAGAAATTCAAGAACAACCTCAAGGTACAAATGACCTACCCAAGGAATGGAGGTATGTTCACAACCACCCTAAGGAGTTAATTATCGGTGATCCTATGCATGGGGTAAAAACACGTTCTTCACTTAGAGATGTACTTAATCATTGTGCTTTTGTATCTCAACTTGAACCTAAAACTTTTGAAGAGGCTGAAAATGATCATAACTGGATTAATGCTATGCAAGAGGAACTTAATCAATTTGAAAGAAATAATGTTTGGACCTTAGTATCAAGACCTAAAGATTACTCAATAATTGGAACAAAATGGGTCTTTAGAAACAAATTAGATGAGCATGAAAATGTAATTAGAAATAAAGCAAGACTGGTTGCTAAGGGATATAATCAAGAAGAAGGAATTGATTTTGATGAAACCTTTGCACCTGTTGCTAGATTAGAAGCTATTAGACTTCTACTTGCATATGCTTGCTTTATGAATTTCAAGTTATTTCAAATGGATGTTAAAAGTATATTTTTAAATGGATATATTTCTGAAGAAGTATATGTAGAACAACCTCCTGGATTTGAAAATCATGCTTTTCCCAATCATGTCTTTAGATTAAATAAAGCTTTATATGGATTAAAACAAGCACCTAGAGCATGGTATGAAAGGCTAAGCAAATTTCTACTAAATAATGGTTTCTCAAGAGGCAATGTAGATACAACCCTATTTATTAAAAGAAACCAAAATGATATGCTAATTATACAAATTTATGTTGATGACATAATTTTTGGGTCTACTAATGAATCCCTTTGTCAAGACTTTGCTAAGCTTATGCAGGGAGAGTTCGAGATGAGCATGATGGGAGAACTCACTTTCTTCCTCGGACTCCAAATCAAACAATCAAAAGAGGGAATCTCCATCACCCAAAGCAAGTACACCAAGGAACTACTCAAAAGATTTGGAATGGAGAACTGCAAACCAATTGGCACACCAATGAGTCCCTCATGTAAGCTTGACAAGGATGATGAAGGTAAAAGCGTAGACTTAAAATACTATAGAGGTATGATTGGCTCATTATTATATTTAACTGCAAGTAGGCCTGATATCATGTTTAGTGTTTGCTTATGTGCAAGATATCAATCTAATCCTAAGGAATCTCATTTGAATGCTGTTAAAAGAATCCTTAGATACTTAAATGGTACACAAACTATAGGGTTATGGTACTCTAAGGACTCACAAATTAATTTGTTAGGATATTCTGATGCTGATTTTGCTGGATGTAAATTAGATAGAAAAAGCACAAGTGGAACTTGCCAATTTCTTGGAGTAAACCTAATCTCATGGTTTAGCAAGAAACAAAATTCGGTGGCACTGTCTACGGCTGAGGCCGAATACATTGCAGCCGGAAGTTGTTGTGCTCAAATCTTGTGGATTAAGCAACAACTCGAAGATTTTGGAATCAAACTTAATGAAACACCAATAAAATGTGATAATACAAGTGCCATAAATCTATCTAAAATCCCAATTCAACACTCAAGATCTAAACATATTGAAATAAGATATCATTTTATAAGAGAATATGTTCAAAACAAAAATGTAACTCTTGAATATGTTTGCACTGAAAATCAATTAGCCGATATCTTTACAAAGGCCCTTAGTGAGGATAGATTCTGTGAAATTAGGAGAAATCTAGGAATTCTAGATCCATTTGTCTGAAATTTCTCAATTTCTAAAGAATAGATGTCAAAAACTCTTAGAGCTCAATTTTCAACATCTATCCTGGTCCCAAAAGCTCAGATTTATCATTCTAAAAAACTTATCATTGAGCAAAATTCCTTCACTCAAAATTTCAAATTTTTTTGGAATTTATTTGTATTTTTCCTGAATTTCTGAACTTCATGAGTCGACCCCCATGAGTCGACTCAATGGCAAACTTGTAAATCCCACAAACTTTCAACGGGTTCATTGTTTTTATAACGGGAACCCTGTTTGTGAGATGACTCATCTTCCCATCGTCTTCCTTCCGAAAGCCGTTCTTTCCAACTCTTTCTTGCTCTAAATCCAAGGATCAATTTTGAGGCAATTCTCCCTCCTCCTCTCCACCAAAAATCGCCTCCTTGGAAAAGAGATTTCTCGTGCTTTCTCACATTGCTCGGCGTGGTTGGAACGTGCCCTAGCACTTCATCGAACTTCCAAAATCCACTTCTTTTCTCCACTAAAATTCCTCTTTACTCTCTTGTGATCTCTCCTCCACTCAATTCAAGTCTTCTTGTCTGCTACTTTATTGGATATGGCTCCAAAGATGAAACTTCCCCAAAGAAGGAAATCAATCCGTGAGCCTGAGGAATTTGTCCGAAAGAAAAGGCATGCTCAGTCTTCCAGTGTTCCCGATCCAGTTTCAGTACCTGCTCAAGGTCTCTCTCAATCCTCCATAAGCTCCAGTGTAAATCTTCTTTCTGATAGAAAAGTAGAAACCGGGAAAAATATAGATTTTCGGTTCTTTGAGAAAGAAGGCTTTACTTTTGCTACCAAGATCAAAAATCAAGGATGGGAACTCTACTGCTCCCTTAAGGAAGTCACCTATGTTGATCTTGTTAGAGAGTTCTACCAGAACCTAAATTATGGAAATGGGTCAGTGACTTCAACAGTCAAGGGGATTGACATATGCTTGGATTCTAGGATATTGGGAGAAATACTTCAGTTGCCTAGTGAAGGATACTCATATATGGAACTCCCAATTAAAGAAGAAGGGATCAAAATTATCTTAGGGGAAGCTTTTTTAGGAAATTTAAACAAATTGGAAGCAAAGCTATTGTCCATTGAGATGAGGGTCCTGCATCAGATTGTAACAAAACTCTTCTTTCCTAGGAGTGGTAGACATGACTTACTGTCTGGCAGAGATGTATGTGTCATATTTCATGTCATCACTCAGACCCCCCTAAACCTCCCTGCACTTATGATAGAGGCCACGAGAGAAACTTTGAACAGATCCAAGGCACACTTGCCTTATGGTATGGCCCTTACTAGAGTATTTAGGAGGTTTGGAGTTAGCTGTGAGGGGGAGGCACCTACCAAACTCTCACATGTGGACACCTTCAACCAACACAGCCTGCACCAAATGGAAATTACAAAGACTGTTGGTGGTTGGATCAAGAGCTCTGAAGAAAGAGCTGAGGTGAGAGTTGAGGAAAGAGCTGAAGACAGAACTGAAGGCAGAGTAGAAGAAGAAGGTCCATCTTCTCCTGTACATGACTTCAGGGCAGCTTCACCAGATACCCAGTTCATTCCTGATACTGAGGCTGGCCCTTCTGAGTTTACTAGGATGCCCACACCAGTGCATCAGCCAGAGAGCAGAGCACCTCATTCAGAGTTCAGACTGGCTGACGATCAGATCGAGCATATTTCACAGCGTGTGGCTTCTTTGCTGTCTAGCCAGTGGAGTAGTACTTCTTTTGCACCTGGAGCTACCTCTTCTGATCAGACCATTACTCCTCACATCTCCACTGTGTTTCAGATGATTTCAGATCAGTCCGTCAGGATACAGCAGCTTGAGGACACAGTCTGGAGACTGACTGGCAGAGTTCTTGACTTGCAGGGGCAAGTCCTTGCATTGGCCAATCCCCAGCCACAGGAGTCTACTATTGAGATCACAGACCTCACTGCAGAGGCTGGCAGGCTCAGAGGAGCACTAGAAAGTGGATATGAATTACTGAGGAAAGAGATCCGAGGATCGAGTGAGCATGCTACCACCCAGTTCACTGCTCTACTTCAATCTATTTCCAGAGCACTGAACGTACTTGATTCTATCAGACTCATGGTATCAGCCCTAGCATCTCAGCATTCTCAGCCACCCAGTTCATCTCGTTCTCCTGCTCGTGCCAGAGGCAGACGGGGTAGAGGACGCACTTCTGATCCATCATCTCCTCACCCTATATCTGATGACTCCGATCATTGACTTATCTTGATCTTTACTAGATCCTAGGTGTTAGTATTTTGTTCTAGGATCTATACCTCGGGGCCATGTATTGACAATTAGCTGGTTGAATTTTATTTTTAAGAACTATGTATTGAAACAATTATGATATTAATGGAATCATCTTTTACCTATATTTCTACCTCTTTGTAATGATCATATTTTGGTTATATATTTTCTTCTTGTTGAAATATTGTCTTCTCCTTGTTGTTGTTTGCTGTTGATAATTGCTATATTAAGGGGGAGCAAACATCTGTGAAAAACTCTAAAGAGGAAGAAAATAAAGAATATTTCAGAAAAAGAAAAGGAAGAGTTAACTATGTTTGATGATGTCAAAAAGGGGGAGAAATTAAACAAAAATAAAAATTGAAATTAGACAAAAAGCAAAACCCTAAATTATGAGAAAAAGGGAGAGAAATTAAACAAAAACAAAAATTAAAATTAGACAAAAAGCAAAACCCTAAATTATGAGAAAAAGGGGGAGAAATTAAACAAAAACAAAAATTGGAAGATTAAAAAAAAATATTGGGAAACAAATATTGAAGAAATTAAACAAAACTTTGAGAAATTTGGTATCGAAATTTGGTATCAGACAGAAATCCATCAAAAGCAAAATCATAAGTACAATGCACATAAGTATTTTTTTTATATGCTCTGATATATTTCAAAATTCAAACTTGCTCTGATACATCTTTTGAAATTTTATTCACCTTGATACATCTTAAGAAATTTATTTTACTCTGATACACCCTACAATTTCTTTTAACTTGCTCTGATACATGATAAAATTATTTTTCTTGCTCTGATACAGTGTGAAATTTTCTCTGACATTTGCTCTAATACAGTGTGAAATTTTCTCTGATATATTATAAAATTTTCTTGCTCCGATACATTATAAAATCTTTTCTAATATCATTGTAAAAATTATTTTTCTTGCTCTGATACATTGCAAAATTTATTTCTCTTCTCTTGCTCTGATATATCTTAAACTCAAAATGATCTAATATCCTTTTCAAATCTTTAAGAAAATGGACAAACTATTTTTGCATTTATATTACATGCCAAAAGAATCATACTCTTTTCAAGCATATACACCTATAATGGATTCTTTTGAAATTAATGCATTAACATAAATATTTTTGTTCAAATATTTTGTCATCATCAAAAAGGGGGAGATTGTTGCTCCTAGATTGATTTTGATGATTACAAAGCAGATTGAAGGGATACAAATAATTTTAAAATGAAAAAGTTCTTATGCTCTTCAAGGGCAAAATCATAATTTCATTAAAATCTTGATTTGATAGTACCATTTGGTAGAACAAATGATTTGAAATCTATTGGTGAAAATTTCATTGTGTTTGGACTTATATTTTTGAAGTTATGAAGGTTTGAAGTGCATGAGTCGACTCATGAGTCAACTCATGGCACTGTGAGCTGATTGGCACGCAAAAATTCTCCTTGGCACGCTAGTTTTCTGTCTTGGCACGACCTGTGAGTCGACCCATGAGTCGACCCACAAGGCATGAGTCGACTCATGAGTCGACCCCTGCTAATTTGAGCCAAGAATTTCCAGAAACGCATTCTCTGGTTTTTGCAACAGAGGTCGACTCATGAGTCGACCCTTGAAGCATGAGTCGACTCATGAGTCGACCCCTGCGACGGGAAATATCAGCAACGGCTATTTTTTTGCCCATTTTAATTGCCATTTATGCTTCCTAAAAATCCTCTAACGGCTCTTTATCTACCTAAAATATTTTCTCTTGCTTCTAATGCTACAAAATGCTTAAAATGATAAAAGAAATTGCAGATTAAATAGCGGATAAAACGTGAAATCAAAAATGAGAAGAACAGAAGAAAGGATCCGAAATTTGCAAGAAAAAGCCTGAGATCAACGAAAAATCCAAAAAGAAAAAGAGAGAGGATCCACAATATACCAGAGAGAGTGTGAAAGAGAAAAGCAAGATCTTTCAAGGAGAGAATTCTTCACGCCTATTGTTTCAACCTTGATCTAGAGATCGTTCAAAGCTTTCAAGAGATCTTCAATCAACAATCAACCTCTTCTCAAGCATTCAAGCGTTCATCCACTTTGAAAAAATCCGAAAAAGGGGTTCTTCATTTGAGTAAAATTTTTATTGTTATATTCGCTCATTTAAGGAGCTGTTATTGTATTAATCTGTGCTCTAAATTTTCTAACTCTTTGTGAGTTTTTGTTCTTATTTTTGGAGGATTTCCAAAACAAGGAAAGGTTGATCCGAACCTGAAATCGGAGTGTTTTGGGTTTACTTGTACCCGGGAAATAAGTGATCTAGCTTGGGATAGCTAGTGTCGGAGTTTCCGACGTTTTGTATTCGGGTTGAATACAAAGGATAGTGGATTGAAATTTTCAAGTAGGATCTTGGGGAGTGGATGTAGGTGCAAGGTTAGCACCGAACCACTATAAATTCTTGTGTTTGTGGTGTGCTTTATCGCTTCACTTTAGTTCTTTATTATATTCTTGCATTCCTGCTTTAGGTAATTAATATTGAATTAAAGTCTTTGTTTTGATCTTCATAAGTAATCTATTGGGCTTAAAATTTTTAGAAACCCAATTCACCCCCCCCTCTTGAGTTGCATAGCTGGGCAACAGTTGTTTTCTTGGTTCTATATATCGATGACATACTGCTCATTGGGAATGATATCCCAATGATGCAATCGGTCAAGACTTGGCTATCAAATAAGTTTTTCATGAAAGACTTGGAGAAAGCATCCTATATACTGGGTATAGAGATATATAAAGATAAATCTAAAAGGATGTTAGGCTTATCCCAATCACGGTATATAGATCTCATATTAAAGAGGTTTAATGTGGAGGCAAGTAAGAGAGGTTACCTGCCTGCAAGTCATGGTATACGTTTCTCCAAAAAAATATGTCCTAAGACATTAGAGGAGAGAAAGAGGATGAATGAAATCTCTTATGCTTTAGCTATGAGATCAATTATGCATGCCATGCTATGTACTAGGCCTGATGTAGCTTATGCTTTGGGCATAGCTATCAGATTTCAAGCTGATCCAAGGGAGGATCATTGGAAAGTGGATGATAGCAAGTTGATATCAGAGTATGTGTTTACTTTAAATGATGGGGCAGTGAGTTGGAGAGCTCCAAGCAGCAGATAGTATCTGGCTCAATTACTGAGGTAGAGTATATCACTGCTAGTGAAGCCATTAAAGAAACTATCTGGATGAAGAAATTCATCATAGATTTAGGAGTCATTCCTAAGAATGAAGAACCAGTGTCACTCTATCGTGATAACACTGGGGCCATTATTCAAGCAAAGTAACCTAGGTCTCATTATAGATCCAAGCACATCCTCAGATGCTTCCATCTCGTTAGAGACAAGATGCTTTCTTTGAATTAGTAGATAGAAAGAAAAATATAACAGACCCATTCACTAAGACCATACCAAAGCAGCTATATAATCGCCATCATGATTGTATGAGATACAAAGGGATTGGGTTTAGTGCAAGCGGGAGATTGAAAGAAGAGTGCCCTATAAGCCAATCGCAAGTGTGTTGCGACGGAACTTTTCTTTATAATTTTTCAACTCATGAAATGATATTTATTATTTGAGGTATTGATTCATCATATTAGCTGCATCTTATTATGTCTAAGATTATGATGAACCCCAAAGATTAGGACAATGGTTTTTAGGAGACATGAATGGATCATGCTAGCGAGACCTAAAATCCTAAAATCTTAATCTTAAATATTTCTGATCGTAGGAGCATTGAGTCAGAGATCAATATTTCGGATAGACTGACACATCCTATGTATGCTCGATGGAGAGGGCAGCAGATCTCACTGGCCACTTGTGTGGGACACTAATATAAGGATGTGGGTGCTCATTTGGAAAATGAGTCCACTGAATTGACTCGATGAAAGAGAACATCTTATGGAAGCCTTACTGGCATGTCAAAGATGGTTCTCTAAGTGGGAGTTGTGCAAGTGATCCTTAGACCTGAGACCATCATGGAATCTTATGCACATGAATCCATATTTTGGTTCATACTCAGGCATGGCATTAAGATATGTACAGGGTGTTCTAGATATGGTGGAGTATGTATAGAGGTTGTGAGTAGGTCAACATGGAATCGATCACTCCTAGTAAGAGGAGATCGCATCCTGTGTATTCTTAATCCTAGATGACTTTGAAAAAGTCTTTTGGCCAAAAGAAGAAAGGAGATTAGAAAGAGTTTCTAATACTTCTTCATTGGAGTCATCATTGGTTAATTGAGAATTGATATGAATATGTGTTTGAGTTTGATATGATTTTATACTCTTGAACATATTCAGAGTGCAAGGATGATCGAAGGATTGAATTGTATGGTAACTTGCCACTGAAGGTTATATTTGATATTTCTATCAAAATTGTACATCTTGTGGGTAGTTATGATATGTTGCTAGAGACGTCAATCTTAATTTATATATTTTTGATCAAATTAAAGAGTTTAATTCGATCACCAGTTAGAAAGGATTATAATTGTTGACTCGGATTAGCTCGATTTGATCTAAATCGATTAGATTGAAATCTAATCAAATTTGATCAACTTGCACCCGAACCTACTGCCAAATAGATGTAGAACCCAATGGGTCACACACATATAGAAATTAGTCAAAGATCCTTTTGAAAAAGGTTGATTGAAATTTTGGATTCAATCAGGGCTCTGGTAAGCATACTAGCACGTGTGGAACCCTTGCTCCTTTGGAGATCAATTTGGTCTCATCCCTTACTAATTAGTTATCCCAATTTGATGGATATTTGGGTTTAGTCATGCCACCTGGAAGCAGCCTAAATTGGGACACACATCCCATTTTAACACCAATTATGAAGAGTCCAAGTTGTGAAGGACTCTTGGCGCAAAATAGGTTCTACGTATAAGTATTGGCGTGGGTAGAAGAAAAGAGTCCTTCTGACATGAGATTAAAATATGTGTGATAGCCCATATCATCCTTCATCCTCTGGTGCATATCTCAAAGCATGATATTATTGGGAATAGTATCCCAAAGTCAATCGTCAGCCTGTTGACGGTTGTGCTCTTTATTGTATTAGTATATAAATTATAAATAAATAAAAGTTATTTTATTATTTTTTCAACATAAATTATTTCATCTTCTAATGAACTCCTGTATTGTGGTGAAGTCTTTAAGACTATCTAGACTCGACAAAGGAAGATTTATCGTTTAGTCCTTAAACCTGTTCGCGATCAAATGATACGTTGTTACCAAGGACAACAATATTTATCAAGCATAGGTCGTTGTGTGCTATATAGGTTGGTTGTCCTCTTAACCAAGGAGTGTTGAGACACTGATATGGCATACAGATGAGATGTAAGGGTACATCTACACTAAATGTGACTGACTCCAGAGCTATCTCTGCTATCAAGATTTGCTCCGATGGGATATGGGTATAAATGTCCCTCCGACCTGAGACCGCCATGGTGACTTGCAAGCAACTCACTGTACTTAGGTACCAGACTACCTGAATTTCTAATTTAGTGATGAAAGGCTACTGGGTGTAGTCAAGTACTTGACTTGTCAGTGCGTGTGTCAAGATGGGATTGACCACTCCAGTTCAGGAGCTGTGTACAGTCGTGTTTCAATTTAGCAAAACCTTGGCCAGGGTAGTCCTAGTGAGGAGTCACAGGACTGATTGAGTTGAGCACGACTCGGATGATCTAATCAGGGTTGACAGTTTAATCCTGAGTCATCCTATACATAGGGGTCAAAAGGGATGAATTATACAGTAACCATATTCACGTAGGTTCTGAGTGTTGCGATTGCGACTATTCGACTTATCCAGACATCGGGTACCATTGCAAGATGGTCACTTCAATTAGTACAGGAATTGATTCCTGTGCTACCGGCTTAGGTTCGAACCTACGGGGTCACACACATTAGAGGTTCCTATCTGATCTAATGGCTGGTGAAGAGTTCTAAGTGTCTGAAATTCTGTGATCGAGAATCAGGATTCTCTGATCATGAGTTCCACATATTTTGGGTACCGGGGTCAAGAGTCCCATTGGTTTGAGACTTTTCGATCAAGATTTCATATCGATGAATTCTGATGCCCGATTGCCTATCGAATTTAGACTCAGTATTTATGAGAGTTTTAATTAGTGATTTGATCGCTGATTAACTAAATTTGATTGAGTAATTATTTTTGGATCAAATCCAATTAAATTGGATTCAGTTGGGTTTGACCCGATTAGGTTTAAGTGTTGACCTAATCATTGAAGTGGTTTGGTCCCTGATTTGATCAGGGATTGGGCTTAGTCAATTCTTGATTTGATTAAGATTTTATTGAGCCTAATTAAGTCTAATTAAGTTGGATTTAATTTGGTCTAATTGTGCTTAACCTATTTTAATTAGGTTGGCTCAATTAGGTTCAAACCACCTTGATTTTTCTCCCTGCACCACCTCACTTCTTCAGTGCTCATTTGAATTCACGAGAAGCAAATTCTTGTGAATTTCCTCCCACACAGAAGGCATCCCACACCCCATATTTGTGCACCATATGGGTGGATAAAGATGGTTGGTTAGCCATTCAAATTCAAAAGAAAGTTTGAATTTGAATAAGCAACCAACTCCATGCGCCACCTCTTATCCTTTTGTGCGCCCCATATTATACACGAGAAAGTGTTTCTCATGTAAACTCTCCATGCACAAATGAATCCACACCCCTTCTCTTCTCATGCCCAAGTGGATAGGGATGAGTTGGTTTGCATTTGAATTCGAATTTGATTTGAATTCAAATGTGCAACCACTTATCTTTATCCTCTCACGCGGATAAGACATGTTCTACGTTGTTTTAAAAAGAGGAGAAGGATGGGGCGTGCAGAAAATTTTTGGGAGAGAAAGCCTGGGGTGTGAGGAAGCCTTGTGCATGAGGTGAAGGTCCAAAACCTTCCGAGAGAAAAAGATAGAAAAGAAAGAACAGTGGGTGCAGGGTTTTTCAGTGAGTTCCCTAGGGTTTCAGCCTGGGGTTCGGGAAGTGAGAAGATGAGCTACGAGTGTCATGAGCCAACCAAATTTCAGAGAAAACTTTATCAACCTCTCAAGCACACTTGCTGATGATTTAAAGTATCCAAAGAGTCGGCAGACATCGATCGAAGGAGTTCGATCAGCATCGGCCATCGAAAGAGCTCTACAATGAGCTCGCACTCGTAAGGAGCCGATCAGATCGGAGGCTTTGTGTGGATGATCCGTAGAGGCCAGACACACTGTGTGGCTATGTTGCGATGATCAGATCCTCCTGACGGTGATCAGATTGTAGTGATCGGCTACCCGCACAAAGGTATTGTGTTCTGAACACAGAACAGTAAATTGTTTACTGTTCAAATTTGAATTTTAAATTTAAATGCATGCATACTATATATCATATTTAGATCTTAGTATAGGATAAATATATATTAATTAGTTAGATTAATTAATAATTTCCACTGTAAAATAGTGATTTTGAAAAAAATTTAAAATTATCATTTTACCCCTTCACTCAAATTTCACTTCAAATGGTATCAGAACGGGTTCTAAGATGTGATATATATATTTGCATGCGTAGATTAAGTTGTAATCTACAAGTTTAAATTTAAAATTTAAAATTCAAAATTTAAAATTTGAATTTTGAAAGTTGTTCGAAATTCAAAATTCAAAAATTTAAAATTTAAATTTTGAAATTTGAAATTTGAAATTTAAAATTCAAAAATTTAAAATTCAAAATTTGAAATTTGAAATTTGGTTGAAATTTCAAATTTGAAATTCAAAATTTAAAATTCAAAATTTGAAATTCAAAAATTTAAAATTTAAAATTTATTTAAAATTTGAAATTCAAAATTTAAAATTTGAAATTTAAATTTTAAAATTGGAATATTTAGATATACTTGATCCAAGTAGCAAGTAATCTAATTGGGTTGGTTGCCATGGTCGTCCGATCATAGGAGAAAAGTAGGGTTTAAAGGCCCTCTCCTCCCATTCGATGGGGTCTCCTATGGCGGTAGAGGTGCCGCTGCAATTATATCCCATGCAGATGAAGTAGTGAAAGGACTTAATTGTAAAGGTTCAATTGTAAAATTTATCATGAATGTGTTAGATTTGATCCAAAAGAATATTCATGATTTATTTTCTATTATGAAATTAGCAATAGGATTGCTATTTATGAAATGTGCTGATCTATTTATGAAATGAGTCAACATATTTGGTGAACAGAAAATAAAACCTTTCAAATTTGAAAATTATTTTCGAAATGCCAAACCCTGACCCATCAGTCCAAATACTTAATTAAAAGAATTAAGTGTTGTCAAGTTGGTCTAGAATTGTAAATTAAGACCTAAGATAATTGCATAAACTTGTGGGTCAATGGGTTAGATGGATTAGGTCCATAATTGGGTTAGACCTAAGGTTAGCATAAAGAAATGGA
The DNA here is from genome assembly GCF_000442705.2 of Elaeis guineensis. Classification (NCBI taxonomy): domain Eukaryota; kingdom Viridiplantae; phylum Streptophyta; class Magnoliopsida; order Arecales; family Arecaceae; genus Elaeis; species Elaeis guineensis. Next base: position 55,321,768 of record NC_025997.2, read on the forward strand.
TTAAATTAGAGTAATTGGTCAAATCTAATCAAAAGTTGAATTAGATTAGGTCAAGGACACTCTAGACTCAACTCCAATAGTTGTAGTTGAATGGGTCCATGTCTTTAACTAGACCAAGATGGACTTAATTCATGGCTACACGATGGAACCCTATTTACTAAGTTGATCAAATTAAAACTAATGAACCGGTTGGTATCTAAGGTAAGTTCGGCAGTTTGACCAGTGGTTCTTAAGTGGGAGCTACTCGTATTGATTTGATCTCTGATGAGTTAATGGCATATCCCCACTACTAATCTCACTTACCTGGCCAACCTGGTGAGTTAGGTTTTGATTAGATCATTTGATGATTAGGGCTCACCCATGTCATTAGGTAAATCAGTGTGACTGATTTAGGTGCTCCTAATGCCGGGTTTAATTAAATCTTTTTTAATCTGACTTGGTGAAGTCAGTGGGAGGATTGAAATTGGCTGGTTAATTTCTTCTCTTCTATCCTTTAATAAAAATCCTCAAAAATTATTAAATCCCTAAAATGATTAAGTTATAATGATAACTAAGTCATAGCCTCTCATTAAGTGAGTGATAATGAGTCCATTAGTTTAATAATCACTGGAGGCCCAAAGGCCTAGTGCTTATTGACTAATGAAATTATCATTCATAGTATGATAATTTGGTTGAGTCTTTCTGATGGTGGTCAGGTTGGCCGGCCAAAGTCGGGCCTGATCATTTATTGGTCTGATTCACCAAATCAAGTCATGTTAATGGTTGGACCTAATTAGATCTTTTCAATGGAGGCCAAAGCCTACTGATTAGGTTCTGGGGTAAAATTAATTACTAGAAGTTGTTTAGAGAAACAACTGGTTATGAACCTACCCATAGATGCACATGGGTTGACCAACCAAAGTTGGGCTCGTGTGTAGTCTGTGTGAATTCTAGTACCCACTAAGGAATTAAAGTAATTCCTCGAATTGGAGGTTGAGGCTACCAGTTCATAAAAATATTGGGAGAAACTTTAGACTAAAGTCCAAGTTTTTAGTATTAATAATTTATATACTAATAGAGGTCTGGTTTTCCTTTATGTAGCTATGGCCACTACCCTGTCACTTCGATCATTATTAGATAATGACAAGCTCATGGGATCGAATTTCGATAGCTGATATCAAAAATTAAAAATCATCCTTGAGCATGAGTGGATCCTTTATGTAGTAATGGATCCTGCTCCCGAGGAGCTAGCCCCGAACGCTAGAGGGACGGTTCGAGACACTTATCAGAAGTGGCTCAATGACCGCACCACCGTTCGATGCATAATGCTGGCGGCAATGAATGATGAGTTCAGCCGCAGGTTTAAGAACGCCCAACCGCAGGAGATGCTTCAAATGTTGAGCGACTTCTTTGGCACGCCTGACGATGTTGAAAGACACAAAACTAGTTGTGCCATTTTCAATGCTCGAATGAGGGATGGGGCTTCAGTCACCGATCATGTACTGTATATGATCGAAATGATTGAGCACCTAAGTAAACTAGACTTTTCCTTGCACGAGCAGCTCGGTAAGGATGCGATCCTTAATTCTTTGTCCAAGTCCTTTCTCTCCTTCCTTACTCATTTTCGAATGACAAAGCCTATAGTGGACTACCACGACTTGTTGGGGTTACTGCAGAACTTTGAGAAGAACCACCAGCTCCATAAGGAGTCGGTGAATGTTGTGGGAGGGTCTTCTTCTGGTCGTCGATCCTTTAAGAAAGAGAAGAAGAACAAGAAGAAGAAGAATAAGAAGATGCAGTCACATGCTGGGATGTCTGCACAGGATTAGACTAAGAAGCGCAAGCCCGACCAGAGCTAGGCGGAGTGCTTCTTTTGCAAGAAGCAGGGGCACTGGAAGAGGAACTGTCCTCTATGCATTGCCTCCCTGGACCCAAACAGGCCGAAGAAAAAGCAAGGTAATTATATGATAACACTTTACAACTTTTTCATTTGTGATACTACTGCCAGGGTATTGGATTTCGGAAGCCCTTATCATATTTGCAATTCGATGCAGGGTCTGCAGGTCAGTAGGAGATTTGATGACGGTGAGAGGTTCCTGAACATTGGAGATGGAAGCAAAGTTTCAGTTCTAGCTTTAGGAATCATGAACCTTGTAATCAATTCTCGTAATGTAATTCTGAGTGAATATCACTATTGTCTAAGTTTTTTATTAAATATTATTTTTGTAGGCCTTTTGGCCATGTACGGTTATGAATTTTTAATAAAAGAAAATGTTTGCAATATCATTTTGAATGGTGTTATAATATTTGTTGGACAAATAAATAATAGAATTTACTTACTATCACAGCCTGTTAATATAGTTCAAATCTCCGATAAATGCCCTAGAATAGATAATGTGTCAGAAGTCTACCTTTGGCAGTGTAGGCTAGGTCATATCAATAAGAACAGGATAAACAGGTTGGCTCAAGAAGGAATTCTTGAAGTTGGTGATTGTGAATCACTTCCAACCTGTGAGTCCTATCTTCTTGGAAAGATGACCAAGTCACCTTTTACTGGAAAAGGTGAGCGAGCCAGTGAACTCTTAGGTCTGGTACATTCTGATGTATGTGGATCCATGAGCTCAAGTGCAAGAGGTGGATATTTCTACTTCATAACCTTCACAGATGACCTATCGAGGTATGGGTATGTCTACTTAATGAAGCATAAGTCGGAGTCGTTTGAAATGTTCAAACTATTCCGAAATGAGGTAGAAAAATAAACTGAAAAGTGTATTAAAACTCTTCGATCTGATCGAGGAGGTGAATACCTTTCTAATGATTTTCTGACATATCTTGGAGAGAATGGGATTCTCTCTCAGTGGACACCTCCTGGAACACCACAGTATAATGGTGTGTCTGAAAGGAGGAATCGAACTTTGTTGGACATGGTTCGATCCATGATGGGGTTTGCTGGTCTATCGATCTTTCTCTGGGGATATGCGCTCGAATCAGCTTGTTACCTTCTAAACAGGGTTCCAAGTAAGTCTGTAACCAAAACTCCATATGAGATATGGAAAGGACGTAGGCCAGTACTCTCGCACCTTAGGATTTGGGGGTGTCCGATTTATGTTAAACGTTTAATTACGGACAAGCTTGGACCTAGGTCTGACAAGTGTAATTTCATAGGGTTTCCAAAAGAGACCAAAGGATATTATTTCTATCTAGCTGATGAGCAAAAGGTGTTTGTCAACCTTAAGACAATCTTTTTAGAAAAGGAGTTCCTTGGTGAAGGGACTGTTGCCTCTAAGGTCGAACTTGAGGAAGTTTGACAGGTAGAAAAACTGACACAAGTAGCTGAACCTGAACCGGATTTGGTTAGATCAAATCCAGAGCCCATTGTTCCTGCACCCTTAAGGCGATCTGGTAAAGTACCACGTCAATTGGATAGATACTATAGTTTCTTGGTTCGGGACGGCGATCCTATCGAACTTGATGAAAACGATGAGGATCCAATCACTTACTTGGATGCAGTGTAGAGACCTGACTTTGAGAAATGGCTAGAGGCCATGAAATCTGAAATGGAGTCCATGAAGGTCAACGATGTGTGGACATTGGTTGATCCACCCGAAGGAGTAAAACCCATAGGGTGTAAATGGGTCTTCAAGAGGAAGAGGAGAGCAGACGAAAAGGTGGAGACCTATAAAGCCCGTCTGGTTGCCAAGGGATATCGTCAACGTTATGGTATAGACTATGACGAGATGTTTTCTCCTGTGGTAATGCTCAAATCTATTCGAACTATGCTTGAGATAGCTGCCAATTTGGACTATAAAATCTGGCAGATGGATGTGAAAATAGCTTTCCTAAATGGAGAGCTGGATGAAGAGGTGTATATAATACAACCTGAAGGATTCACATCCACAGATGAGTCTAAGGTGTGTAGGCTACAGAGATCTATTTATGGACTTAAGCAGGCATCCCAGAGTTGGAACATACGTTTTGATAGGACGATCAAGACATATGGCTTCGTTAAGAACGGAGAAGAGCTCTGCATTTATAAGTGGGCTAATGGTCCAGTTGTGGTATTTCTTGTATTGTATGTGGATGATATTCTCTTAATCAAGAATGATGTCCCTGCATTACAGGGAATAAAGATTTGGCTGTCGTTACAATTCTCTATGAAAAATCTGGGAGAAGCTTCCTACATCCTAGGGATGAGGATCTATAGGGATAGATCTAAAAGGTTGCTTGACTTATCTCAGTCCACGTACATTGATACTATGCTGAAGAGGTTCAGCATGAAGAATTCCAAGAAAGGCTATCTACCGATAGGCCATGGAATTTCTCTCTCGAAGAGGGATTGTCCGACAACACCTCAAGAGAGAGAGCGTATGGATAGAATTCCATATGCTTCGGCAGTAGGATCTATCATGTACGTCATGACATGTACACGACCAGATGTGGCATACTCATTAGGGGTAGTGAGTAGATATCAATCTGATCTAGGGGAGAATCACTGGAAGGTTGTTAAAAGCATCCTGAAGTATTTAAGAAATACTAAGGATCAGTGGTTTGTTTATGGTGAATCGGACTAGAGACTTATAGGGTTTACAGACTCTAATTTTCAGTCTGATCACGATGACAGCAAGAGTGTGTCGGGATTTATTTTTACCTTTAATGGTGGGACTGTCTGTTGGAAGAGTTCCAAGCAGCACACTGTGGCTGATTCAGTTTGCGAGACGGAGTATATCGCTGCATCAGATGCTACCAAAGAAGCGGTGTGGCTGAGAAAATTCATCATTGAGCTCAGAGTAGCACCCTCCCTTGTTGGTCCAGTTCTGCTCTACTGTGACAGCTCTAGAGCCATTGCTCAGGCGAAGGAACCAAAGGCACACCAGCGGACGAAGCATATTCTGCGCCGCTACCATTTCATCTAGAAAATCATGGATCAAGGAGACGTCGACCTTCAGAAGATCGACGGGAAGGAGAACTGGCCGACCCATTCACTAAAGCCATTGCGGTGAAGGAGTTCGATGACTTCAAGTCGAAGATGGGTATTAGATACTGCACCGATTGACTTTAGGCAAGTGGGAGATTATTGGGAATAGTGTCCCAAAGCCAATCGTCAGTCTATTGACGGTTGTGCTCTTTATTGTATTAGTATATGAATTATAAATAAATAAAAGTTATTTTGATATTTTTTTATCACAAATTATTTCATCTTCTAATGAACTCCTGTGTTGTGGTGAAGTCCTTAGGACTATTTAGACTCGACAAAGGAGGATTTGTCGGTTAGTCCTTAAACCTGTTCGCGACCAAATGATATGTTATTATCAAGGACAACAATGTGTATCGAGCATAGGTCGTTGTGTGCCATATAGGTTGGTTGTCCTCTTAACCAAAGATTGTGGAGACACTGGTATGGCATACAGGTGAGATGTAAGGGTACATCTGCACTGAACGTGACCGACTCTGGAGCTATCTCTGCTGTCAAGATTTACTCTGATGGGATATGGGTATAAATGTCCCTCCGACCTGAGATCGCCATGGTGACTTGCAAGCAACTCACTGCACTTAGGCACTGGACTACCTGAATTTCTAATTCAGTGATGGAAGGCTGCTGGGTGTAGTCAAGTACTTGACTTGTCAGTGTGTGTGTCAAGATGGGATTGACCACTCCAGTTCAGGATCTGTGTACAGTCGTGTTTCAATTTAGCAAAACCTTGGCCAGGGTAGTCCTAGTGAGGAGTCACAGGACTGATTGAGTTGAGCACGACTCGGATGATCTAATCAGGGTTGACAGTTAAACCCTGAGTCATCCTATATACAGGAGTCAAAAGGGATGAATTATATAGTAACCATATTTACGTAGGTTCTGAGTGTTGCGATTGTGACTATTCGACCTATCCAGATGTCGGGTACCATTGCTAGATGGTCACTTCGATTAGTACAGGAATTGGATCCTGTGCTACCAGCTTAGGTTCGAACCTGCGGGGTCACACACATTAGAGGTTCCTATCTGATCTGATGGCTGGTGAAGAGTCCTATGTGTCTGAAATTCTGTGATCGAGAATCAGGATTCTCTGATCATGAGTTCCATACATTTTGGGTATCGGGATCAAGAGTCCCACTGGTTTGGGACTTTTCGATCAGGATTTCATATCGATGAATTCTGATGCCCGATTGCCCATCAGATTTGGACTCAGTATTTATGAGAGGTTTAATTAGTGATTTGATTACTAATTAACTCAATTTGATTGAGTAATTATTTTTGGATCAAATTTAATTGAATTGGATTCAGTTGGGTTTGACCCGATTAGGTTAAGTGTTGACCTAATCGTCGAAGTGGTTTGGTCCCTGATTTGATCAGGGGTTGGGCTTAGTCAATTCTTGATTTGATTAGAATTTTATTGAGCCTAATTAAGATTAATTAAGTTAGGTTTAATTTTATCTAATTGTGCTTAACCTATTTTGATTAGGTTGGCTTAATTAGGTTCAAACCACCTTGATTTTTCTCCCTGCGTCACCTCACTTCTTCAGCGCCCATTTGAATTCACGAGTAGCAACTTCTCGTGAAGTTTCTCCCACATGGAAGACATCCCACGCCCCACATTTGTGCACCATATAGGTGGATAAAGATGGTTGGTTGGCCATTCAAATTCAAAAGAAAGTTTGAATTTGAATAAGCAACCAACTCCATGCACCACCTCTTATCCTTTTGTGCGCCCCATATTATATACGAGAAAGTGTTTCTCGTGTAAACTCTCCATGCACAAATGAAGCCACGCCCCTTCTCTTCTCATGCCCAAGTGGATAGGGATGAGTTGGTTTGCATTTGAATTCAAATTTGATTTGAATTCAAATGTGCAACCACTTATCTTTATTCTCTCACACGGATAAGACACATTCTACGTTGTTTTAAAAAGAGGAGAAGGATGGGACGTGCAGAGAATTTTTGGGAGAGAAAGCCTGGGGTGTGAGGAAGCCTTGTGCATGAGGTGAAGGTCCAAAACCTTCCGAGAGAAAAAGGAAGAAAAGAAAGAAAAGTGGGCACAGGGTTTTTCAGTGAGTTCCCTAGGGTTTCAGTCTGGGATTCGGGAAGTAAGAAGGTGAGCTACGAGTATCGTGAGCCCACCAAATTTTAGGAAAAACTTCATCAACCTCTCAAGCACACTTGCTGATGATTCGAAGCATCCGAGGAGTCAGTAGACATCGATCAAAGGAGTTCAATCAGCATCGGCCGTCGAAAGGGCTCTACAACGAGCTAGCACTCGTGAGGAGCCGATCAGACTGGGAGCTTTGTGTGGATGATCTGCAAAGGCCAGACACACTGTGTGGCTGCATTGCGATGATCAAATCCTTCCGACAGTGATCAGATTATGGTGATTGACTATCCGTACAAAGGTATTATGTTCTGAATACAGAACAGTAAATTGTTTACTGTTCAAATTTGAATTTCAAATTTAAATGCATGCATGCTGTATATCATATTTAGATCCTAGTATAGGATAAGCATATATTAATTAATTAAATTAATTAATAATTTTTACTGCAAAATAATGATTTTAAAAAAGTTTTAAAATTATCATTTTATCCCTGCACTCAAATTTCACTTCAGATATATATTTTTTCTAAAATTTTTGGGGTGGAGAAAAAATAAAAAAAGGAAGGAAGTCTCGCACGCACGTGCAGAAGAATCGCATTTCTTTGAGATTTGGAGAGTCCTTCTCCTCATCAAATACTTTTAAAATAGAATAATTTTTGGTGATGGCATTCTACATTTGATAAGATATTTTTGATATTTTTTTTGAAATTTTTCTAAACTTATCTAAATGCCAAACGGATGTCATAAGTTCCTCCTCATGCCTGCACGTGAGGTGATCAGACTTTGCATGAAAGGATGTGAGAACACATCAATTTGTGAGAATTTTTATCTACTCATTAAATATTATAGAATTAAGATTAAATTTTCTATCCACATTAATTTTTGAGGATTTTTTTATTTTAAGAAGGGATGCAAAAATATCCCTTCTCTGGTCACACACGCAGAGCAGAGTGCTGATCGACGTATCATTGACAAGAGTCCTTCTATTTGAAAGAACTTTTATCTTTGATAATTAGATCAGATAAACCTCTTGGATGAGGCGTGTCCCTCTCTTTTGGCATCCCTCTAGTGGCTATAAATTGGCTGGGGTGATGGGTGTCCGAGGCATTCAAAAAGAGTTTCCAATTTGGTCTTCGTTGCTCTCCTTTCTTTCTTACAACCTATCTTAGTTTTAGGACAAGACTTTGGGATTTAAGAGAAAGCCTTATCTAGTCCTAATAAGGGTTGTAAGGGTCCTAAAGAAGGAGAATCAAAAGTCTAGAAAAGATTCTGAGAGGGTGGAGTTAGGTTCTTGAAGAAACCTGACTGGTATGAGGTTAGTCGAGTTCTAGAGGCTAGAACTCTTAAAGCAAGGTAAAGAAGGAGTACTGTCTTTTGGTTCAATTTTTGTGTGGATCACCATTGGAGGGCGGACACTTAGATGCCTTGTAAAAATTGAGATTAGCACTATAGATATTCTTCTTATTCTAATTTATATTTATTATACTTTGATTATTATAGTCAAGGGTTTCTAGGCATTGGTGTTTTCGATGCATTGGGTGTTTTGAATGAAAATTTTAAACACCTAATCCTTCTACTACACCATCGAAATCCAACATACACAGCATGGCATATATGAGGCTCCCTATGGATGAGGCATAAAGAATCTTACTCATGCACTAAGCTTCCTCAGATGTGGTCGGGCATATCATCTTGGAAAGATAAATACCATGCCTAAGAGATAAGAGTCTCCTTTTAGAGTTTTTCATGTCGAACCTTTTCAGCACTTTCTCTATGTACAGCTTTTGTAACAAGTCTAGTATCCTTTTAGATCTATCTCTATAGACCTTTATTTTAAGAATATAGGATGCTTCCCCTAGGGCTTTTATGGAAAATTTCTTGGACAACCATCTTTTGACCAAGGTCAGTATGGAAATATCATTCCTAATGAGGAGAATATCATCCACGTACAATATGAGGAATGCTATTGCACTCCCATTAACCCTTTTGTATACACAAGGTTCCTCTTCATTCTTGATAAAACTAAATAATTTGATCGCATCATCAAAATAAAGATTCCAACTCTGAGAAGCTTGCTTTAATCGATATATGGATCTTTACAGCTTGCAGACTCGGTGATCACCATCATCAGATGTGAAACCCAAAGGCTACTCTAAATAGATATCTTCCTCAAGATATCTATTTAGAAAGATTATTTTTACATCCATTTATCAAATTTCATAATCATAATAAGCTGCAACAGCAAGCAGAGTGTGGATGGATTTTAGCATGGCTACGGGCAAGAAGATTTTCTGATAGTCAATGACTTTGCACTAACTATAACCTTTCGCCATGAGCCTAGCTTTATAGGTCTTTACCTTACCATTAGCATCTATTTTTATTTTGTAGATCTATTTATACCTAATGGATACTATTGGTGCAAAAATCTACCTGCATCGGAGAAGCTGGAGTCGAAGGAGTCGCGGTCACCGTCGGGACCTGCAAAAGAAGTCTAAATCGAAGTTGGGGATGCTCCGGCAAGACCCTCCGATGCTCAAGTCAGTTCTCTGCCTCAACAAGAATGGAGTGCTCGAATGGAAATTTTAGCAGAGTTTTTAGGATAGAAATTAGAGCTTAGAGAATAACGTATCTGGGGTCCCCCTTTTATAGGCCGAGGGGGCAACAGACTGATAGCGATGTTTGTAACCGTCTGGCAGTGGGCTGCTCAGGGTCAGGAGGAGTTTGTTGCGAAGAGTAGTGGAGTAGAATCGTGGCCATCACCGGGACATGCCGCATGGAGTCTGTTGCGGGGAGTGGAGCGGCGTCCGTTGTCGTGACTTGCCAGAGGGTGGAGGAACCGCACAGTATCCATCGCAGGAAGTGGAGTAGAATCGTGGTCATTATTGTGGTCTGCCAGGGAGTGATGGAGCCGCATGAAATCCATCGCAGGAAGTGGAGCAGAGTCGTGGTCGTTACTGCGGCCTGCCAGGGAGTGATGGAGCCGTGTGGAATCTGTTGCAGGAAGTGGAGCAGAGTCGTGGCCGTTACTGCGGCCTGCCAGGGGGTCCAGGCCTGTCGGTCGAAGTTCAGTTGGAGTCCGGTCTCCGTAGAAGCCCGGATGGGGATCATTTGTCGAGGAGTCTCGGCCAAGGCCTGTCTGCAATAGAAATTTGAAAGGAATTCATCCATAATGGAAGCTTGGGTGAAGGCTTACGGTGGGAATCCGGCATGGACCGCTCGTGGTAGAAATTTGAAGTAGATCGTTTGCAGCGGAAACTCGGATTGGGTCGCTTGCAGTAGGAGCTCGGAGTCCGGCTCCCGTAGGAGTCTGGGCGAAGTCTACCTACAATTGAAGTCGGGGGTGAAGTCCGGCTCCCGTAGGAGTCCGGGCGAAGTCTACCTGCAATTGAAGTCGGGGGTGAAGTCCGACTCCCGTAGGAGTCCGGACAAAGTCTACCTGCAATCAGAGTCGGGGGTGAAGTCCGGCTCCTGTAGGAGTCCGGACGAAGTCCTCCTGCAGTCGGAGTCGGGGATGAAGTTCGGCTCCCGTAGGAGCCCGGACGAAGTCCTCCTGCAGTCGGAGTCGGGGATGAAGTCCGGCTCCCGTAGGAGTCCGGACGAAGTCTTCCTGCAGTCGGAGTCGGGGATGAGGTCCGGCTCCCGTAGGAGTCCGGGCGAAGTCTACCTGCAATTGAAGTCAGGGCGAAGTCTGGCTCCCATAGGAGTCTGGACGAAGTCTTCCTGCAGCCAGAGTCGGGGATGAAGTCCGACTCCCTTAGGAGTCCGGACGAAGTCTTCCTGCAGTCGGAGTCGGGGATGAAGTCCGGCTCCCGTAGGAGTCCGGACGAAGTCTTCCTGCAGTCGGAGTCGGGGATGAAGTCCGACTCCCGTAGGAGTCCGGATGAAGTCTTCCTGCAGCTGGAGTCGGGGATGAGGTCCGGCTCCCATAGGAGTCCGGGCGACGTCTACCTACAATTGAAGTCGGGGGCGAAGTCCGGCTCCTGTAGGAGTCCGGACGAAGTCTTCCTGCGGCCAGAGTCGGGGATGAAGTCCAGCTCCCATAGGAGTCTAGACGAAGTCTTCCTGCAGTCGGAGTCGGGGACGAAGTCCGGCTCCCGTAGGAGTCCGGACGGAGTTTACCTGCAACTGAAGTCAGAGGCGAAGTCCGGCTCCCGTAGGAGTCCGAACGAAGTTTACCTGCAATTGAAGTCGGAGGCGAAGTCCGGCTCCCGTAGGAGTTCGGATGAAGTTTACCTGCAATTGAAGTTGGGGGCGAAGTTCGGCTCCCGTAGGAGTCCGGATGAAATCTGCCTGCGACTGAAGTCAGGGGCGAAGTTCGGCTCCCGTAGGAGTCCGGATGAAGTCTGCCTGTGACTGAAGTCGGGGGTGAAGTCCGGCTCCCGTAGGAATCCGGACGAAGTCTTCCTGCAGCCGGAGCCGGGGACGAAGTTTGGCTCCCGTAGGAGTCCGGATGGAGTCCAGAAGGTGGTCGATCGTCGTGGAAATTTGGGTGGAGTCCGTCCGTCGCGAAGAATCCAGTCGACTCTGGTGGGGGCTTATCCATCGGCAAAACTTGGGAGTGTTGCGGAGGCTTGGCCGCCAGAGAGGTTCGGAGAGATGTCGCTGAAGGTCGGAAGTCGGTAGAATCCCCGGAGGGTCACTCCTGTCACGAACTTTGGCTGGGGGGTATTTTATACCCAACACCAGTCCTCCCACTTTCGAGTTCGAGTTTCGAGCGAAGGAAGTGCAGAAAAATTTTCACAGCCGAAGTCGTTTCCTTGAATTCCGCACACAACTGCCCTAAAAAATTTTGGCATTCAATGCGCGCGTGCTGGAGTCTTTTTTCGATTAGGGCGATCCGAAGGGTCCTTTCGGAATTCCCTCTGGTGCGTAGTCCTAAGCGCCACACCATAATGGTCCCGCAAGCAGCTAGCCCTACGTCATGGTGAGCGGGACACGTGGCGGGCGCTGGTGGACTTAGGGATATCTACCACCATAACTATGCCAGGCCCCGTCGCTTATTTAAGCCCTCTCCCTCCCTCCAGGGGCTTCACTTCGCCTGAGAGTTGACACCTTTCTTCAGCCTGAGAGTTTAGTCACTCTATCGGTGCCCTTTTTGAGTCTAAGCGCTCTTCGCACCAGTCTTCACCATCTCCACCGGCTCCCCGCCACCTTCAGTCTTCCGAGTCCCTTCGAGGGGTTCTCCCACCGGGGCTTTTGCCCCAGAAGCCAACCTCGAGAGGATGCCATGGATCAAGAGGAGTATGAGGGGGAAAACAGTGGCCTGTGAATTCTTCGGCTGTCGTACTTGTTGGGAATAGTATCCCAAAGCCAATCGTCAGCCTGTTGATGGTTGTGCTCCTTTTGTATTAGTACATGAATTATAAATAAATAAAAGTTATTTTGATATTTTTTCATCACAAATGTTTCATCTTCTAATGAACTCCTGTGTTGTGGTAAAGTCCTTAGGACTATTTAGACTCGACAAAGGAGGATTTGTCGCTTAGTCCTTAAACATGTTTGCGACCAAATGATACGTTGTTACCAAGGACGACAATATTTATCGAGCATAGGTCGTTGTGTGCCATATGGGTTGGTTGTCCTCATAACCAAAGAGTGTGGAGACACTCCTATGGCATACAGATGAGATGTAATGGTACATCTGCACTAAACGTGACCAACTCCGGAGCTATTTCTGCTGTCAAGATTTGCTCCGATGGGATATGGGTATAAATGTCCCTCCGACCTGAGACCGCCACGGTGACTTGCAAGCAACTCACTGCACTTAGGCACTGGACTACCTGAATTTCTAATTCAGTGACGGAAGGCTGCTGGGTGTAGTCAAGTACTTGACTTGTCAGTGCGTGTGTCAAGATGGGATTGACCACTCCAGTTTAGGAGCTGTGTACAGTCATGTTTTAATTTAACAAAACCTTGGCCAGGATAGTCCTAGTGAGGAGTCACAGGACTAATTGAGTTGAGCATGATTCGGATGATCTCATCAGGGTTGACAGTTTAACCCTTAGTCATCCTAAACACAGGGGTCAAAAGGGATGAATTATACGGTAACCATATTCACGTAGGTTCTGAATATTGTGATTGTGATTATTCGACCTATCCGATCATCGGGTACCATTGCTAGATGGTCACTTTGATTAGTACAGGAATTGGTTCCTGTGCTACCGGCTTAGGTTCGAACCTGCGGGGTCACACACATTAGAGGTTCCTTTCTGATCTGATGGCTGATTATGAGTCTTATCTGTCTGAGACTCTATGATTGAGAATTAGGATTCTCTGATCATAAGTTCCACACATTTTGGGTACTGGGGTCAAAATTTTGAATTTCAAATTTTGAATTTGAAATTTGAATTCTTTGATCAGGGTTTCATATCGATGGTCTCTGATGCCTAATTGCCCATCAGATTTGGATGTAATATTTATGAGAGATTTAATTAGTGATTTGATCGCTAATTAAATCAATTTGATTGAGTAATTATTTTTGGATCAAGTCCAATTGAATTGGATTCAGTTTGGATTGACCCGATTAGGTTAAATGTTGACCTAATCCCTAAGGTGGTTTAGTCCCTGATTTGATCAGAGGTTAGGCTTAGTTAATTTCTGATTTAATTAGGATTTTATTGAGCCTAATTAAGCCTAATTTGTTGGGTTTAATCTATTCTAATTGTGCTTAACCTATTTAGATTACGTTGGCTCAATTTGAATCAAACCATCTTGTTTTAAATTCCCTGCGACACCCAACTTCCTTGCACCCATTTGAATTCATGAGAAGAAACTTCTTGTAAAATTTTTCTCATGCAAAACCCTTCCCCACGCCCTCATTTGTGCACCATATGGATGGATAAAATAATTAGTTAGCCATTCAAATTCAAAGCATGTTTGAATTTGAATGGATAACTTATCACTTGCCCCTTCATCCTTATCCATTTTGTGTGCCACATTACTTACACGAGAAAAGGTTTCTTGTGAAATATTTTCCACGCACAAAGAGCCATGCCCCTTCTTTTCTCACGCCCAAAAGGATAGGGATAAGTTGGTTTTCGTTTGAATTCAAATTTGATTTGAATTCAAATGTGTAACCTCTTGTCTTTATCCTCTCATGCGGATAAGACACGTTCGACGTTGTTTTAAAAATGGAAGAAAGGTGGGGCGTGTGCAGAAAAATTAAGAGAAAGAAAGTGGAGCGTGGGGATAGCTGGTGTGCAAGGTGAAGGTCCAAAACCTTTCGAGAGAAAAAGAAAGAAAAGAGAGACATTGGGTGCAGGGTTTTTGGTGTGTACCCTAGGGTTTCTACCTAGGGATCGGGAAGTGAGATTGGTGTGCCACGAGTGTCATGAGTCCACCAAATTTTAGGGAGAGATCCATCAGCCTCTCAAGCAATTGTGCAAACGATCTGGAGCATCCAAGAAGTTGGCACACATCGATCGAAGGAGTTCGATCAACATCTGCCATCAAAAGGATGAAATCACGAACTAGCATTTGTGAGGAGCTGATCAGACGGGAGCTTCGTGTGGATGATCCGCAGAGGCCAGATATTTGTATGGCTGTGATGTGACAATCAAAGCCCCCCAACGGTGATCAGATTGCGGTGATCGACTACCCGCAAAAGGTGATGTGTTCTGAACACAGTACTGTAAAAGGTTTACTGATTCAAATTTGAATTTCAAATTTAAATGCATGCTGTTGTATCATATTTAGATCCTAGTGTAGGGTTAATTAGTATTAATTAATAAGATTAATTAATAATTCCACTGTAAAATAGTAATTTTGAAAAATTTTTAAAATTACCATTTTGCCCCTGCATAAAATTTTTGCTACAAATGGTATCAGAGCATGGTTCTAGAATATGATATACATATGCATGCATAGATTAAGGTGTAATCTATAAGTTTAAATTTGAAATTCAAAATTTAAAATTTAAAATTCAAAAAAATTTGAAATTTGAAATTTGAAATTTGAAATTTGAAATTTGTTAGAAGTTTCAAATTTGAAATTCAAAATTTAAAATTTGAAATTTGGTTGAAATCTCAAATTTGAAATTTGAAATTTGAAATTCGAAATTTGAAATTTGAAATTTAAAATTCAAAATTTAAAATTCAAAGATTGGAAATTCAAAATTTGAAATTTGGTTGAAATCTCAAATTTAAAATTTAAAATTTAAAATTTGAAATTTGAAATTTGAAATTCAAAATTTAAATTTTGAAATTGGTATATTTAGATATACTTGATTCAAGTAGCAAGTAATCTAATTGGGTTGGTTGCCATGGCCGTCCGGTCATAGGAGAAAAGTAGGGTTTAAAGGCCCTCTCTTCCCATTCGATGGGGTCTCCTATGGTGGTAGGGGTGCCGATGCAATTATATCCCATGCTGATGAAGCAGCGAAAGGACTTAATTATAAAATTTATCATGAATGTGTTAGATTAGATCTAAAAAAAAATTTATGATTTATTTTGAGTTATTTTTTGTTATGAAATCAGCAATAGGATTGCAGTTTATGAATTGTGCTGATCCGTTTGTGAAATGAGTCAACACATTTGGTGAACAAAAAATAAAATCTTTCAAAATTTGAAAATTTATTTTCAAAATGCCAAACCCTGACCCATCAGCCCAAGTACTTAATTAAAAGAATTAAGTGATGTCTAGTAGGTCTAGAATTGTGAATTAAGACCTAAGACAATCGCATAAACTTGTGGGTCAGTGGGTTAGATGAATTAGGTCCATAATTGGGTTAGACCTAAGGTTAGCTTAAAAAATGGACTAAATAGAGTAATTGGTCAAATCTAATCAAAAGTTGAATTAGATTAGGTCAAGGATACTCTAGACTCAACTTCAATAGTTGTAGTTGAATGGGTCCATGTCTTTAACTAGACCAAGATGGACTTAATTCATGGCTACGCGGTGGAGCCCTATTTACTAAGTTGATCAAAATTAAAACTAATGAACCGGTTGGTGTCTAAGGTAAGTTCGGCAGTTTTGACCAGTGGTTCTTAAGCGGGAGCTACTCGCATTGATTCGATCATTGACGAGTTAATGGCAAATCCCCACCACTGATCTCACTTACCTGGCCAATCTGGTAAGTTAGATTTTGATTAGATCACTTGGTGATTAGAGCTCACCCATGTCATTAGGTAAATCAGTGTGACTGATTTAGGTGCTCCTAATGCCAGCTTTAATTAAATCTTTTTTTAATCTGACTTGGTGAAGTCAGTGGGAGGATTGAAATTGGCTGGATGATTTCTTCTCTACTATTCTTTAATAAAATTCTCAAAATTATTAGGTCCCTAAAATGATTAAGTTATAATGATAACTAAGTCATAGCCTCCCATTAAGTGAGTGATAATGAGTCCATTAGTTCAATGATCATTGGAGGCCCAAAGGCCTGGTGCTCATTGGCTAATGAAATTATTATTCATAATATGATAATTTGATTGAGTCTTTCTGATGGTGGTTAGGTTGGCCGGCCAAAGTCGGGCCTGATCATTTATTGGTCCGATTCACTAAATTAAGTCATGTTAATGGTTGGACCTAACCAGATCTTTTCAGTGGAGGCCAAAGCCTACTGATTAGGTTCTGGGGCAAAATCAATTACTAGATGTTGTTTAGAGAAACAACTGGTTAAGAACCTACCCATAGATGCACATGGGTTGATCAACCAAAGTTGGGCTCGTGTGTAGTCTGTGTGGATTCTAGTACCCATTAAGGAATTAAAGTAATTCTTCGAATTGGAGGATGAGGCTACCAGTTCGTAAAAATATTGGGAAAAACTTTAGACTAAAGTCCAAGTCTTTAGTATTAATTTATGTACTAATAGAGGTCTCATTTTTTTTTATGCAGCTATGGCCACTACCTTGTCGCTCTAGTCATTATTAGATAATGACAAGCTCATGGGACCCAATTTCGATAGCTGGTATCGAAAATTGAAAATTATCCTTGAGCATGAGCGGATCCTTTATGTAGTAACGGATCCAGCACCTGAGGAGCCAGCTCCGAATGCTAGTAAGGCGATCCGAGACACTTACTTGAAGTGGCTCAATGACCGCACCACCGTTCGATGTATTATGCTGGCAGCAATGAATGACGAGTTCAGCCGAAGGTTTGAGAATGCCCAACCACAGGAGATGCTTCAAATGTTGAACGACTCCTTTGGCATGCCTAACGATGTTGAAAGGCACAAAACTAGTTGTGCCATTTTCAATGCTCGGATGTGGGATGGGGCCTCAGTCACTGATCATGTACTGTACATGATCGAGATGATTGAGCGCCTAAGCAAATTGGGCTTTCCTCTGCACGAGCAGCTCGGTAAGGATGCAATCCTTAATTCCTTGCCCAAGTCCTTCCTCCCATTCCTTACTCATTTTCGAATGATAAAGCCTGCAGTAAACTACCACGGATTGTTGGGGTTGCTGCAGAACTTTGAGAAGGATCACCAACTCCATAAGGAGTCGGTGAATGTAGTGGGAGGGTCTTCTTTTCGTTGTCAACCCTTTGGAAAGGGGAAGAAGAACAAGAAGAAGAAAAATAAGAAGGTGCAATCTCATGCTGGGACAGTAGCACAGGGTCAGACCAAGAAGCGCAAGCACGACCAGGGCCAGGCGGAGTGCTTCTTTTGCAAGAAGCAGGGGCATTGGAAGAGGAACTGTCCTCAATACATTGCCTCCCTGGACCCGAACAGGCCAAATAAGAAGCAAGGTAATTATATGATAACTCCTTGTAACTTTTCGATTTGTGATACTACAGTCTGGGTATTGGATACTGGAAGCCATTATCATATTTGTAATTCGATGCAGGGTCTGCAGGTTAGTAGGAGATTTGATGAAGGCGAGAGGTTCCTGAACGTTGGAGATGGAAGCAAAGTTCCAGTTCTAGCTTTAGGAATCATGAGTCTTGTAATCAATTCTCGTAATGTAATTCTGAGTGAATGTCACTATTGTCCAAATTTTTTATTAAATATTATTTCTGTAGGCCTTTTGGCCATGTACGGTTATGATTTTTTAATAAAAGAAAATATTTGCAATATCATTTTGAATGGTGTTACAATATTTGTTAGATAATTAAATAATAGAATTTACTTACTATCACAGCCTGTTAATGTGGTTCAAAATTTCGGTAAACGCTCTAGAATAGATAATGTGTTAGAAGTCTACCTTTGGCACTGTAGGCTAGGTCATATCAATAAGAACAGGATAAACAGGTTGGCTTAAGAAAGAATTCTTGAAATTAGTGATTGTGAATCACTTCCAACCTGTGAGTCCTGTCTTCTTGGGAAGATGACCAAGTCACCTTTTACTAAAAAAGGTGAGCGAGCCAGTGAACTCTTAGGTCTGGTACATTCTGATGTATGTGGACCCATGAGCTCAAGTGCAAGAGGTGGATTTTTCTACTTCATAACCTTCACAGATGACCTATCTAGGTATGGGTATGTCTATTTAATGAAGCATAAGTCGGAATCATTTGAAATGTTCAAACTATTCTGAAATGAGGTAGAAAAACAAACTGGAAAGTGTATTAAAACTCTTCGATCTGATCGAGGAGGTGAATACCTTTCCAATGAGTTTCTGACGTATCTAGGAGAGAATGGGATTCTCTCTCAGTGGACTCCTCCTGGAACACCACAGCATAATGGTGTGTCTGAAAGGAGGAATCGGACCCTGTTAGACATGGTTCGATCCATGATGGGGTTTGCTGGTCTGCCGATCTCCCTCTAGTGATATGCGCTCCAATCGGCTTGTTACCTTCTAAATAGAGTTCCGAGTAAGTCTGTAGCCAAAATGCCATATGAGATATGGATAGGACGTAAGTCAGTACTCTCGCACCTTAGGGTTTGGGGGTGTCCGACTTATGTTAAACATTTAATTACAGACAAACTTGGACCTAGGTCTGACAAGTGTAATTTTATAGGGTACCCAAAAGAGACCAAAGGGTATTATTTCTACCTTGCTGATGAGCAAAAGGTGTTTGTCAGCCTTAAGGCAATCTTTTTAGAAAAGGAGTTCCTTAGTGAAGGAACTGTTGCCTCTAAAGTCGAACTTGATGAAGTTCGACAGGTGGAAAAACCGACACTTGTTACTGAATCTGAACCAGATTTGATTAGATCAGATCCGGAGCCCATTGATTATGCACCCTTAAGGCGGTCTGGTAGAGTACCACATCAACCGAACAGATACTATGGTTTCTTGGTCCGGGATGGTGATCCTATCGAACTTGATGAAAATGATGAGGATCCGATCACCTACATTGATGCAATGTAGAGACCTGACTCTGAGAAATGGCTAGAGGCCATGAAATCCGAAATGGAGTCCATGAAGGTCAACGATGTGTGGACATTGGTTGACCCACCTGAAGGAGTAAAACCATAGGGTGTAAATGGGTCTTTGTTGCTCCTAGATTGATTTTGATGATTACAAAGCAGATTGAAGGGATACAAATAATTTTAAAATGAAAAAGTCCTTATGCTTTTCAAGGGTAAAATCATAATTTCATTAAAATCCTGATTTGATAGTATCATTTGGTGGAACAAAAGATTTGTGATCCAATGGTGAAAATTTCATTGATTTTGGACTTGTATTTTGAAAGTTATGCATGTTTGAAAATCATGAGTCAACCCGTGAGTCAACTCATGGCACAATGAGCTGATTGGCACACCCTGTGAGTCGACCCTCATGAGTCGACCCCCAGGTATGAGTCGACCCCCATGAGTCGACCCCTGCAGTTTTAGGCTAAAAGTTGCAGAAACTCATTTTCTGGCTGTTGCAACAGAAGTCGACTCATGAGTCGACTCTTGATGCATGAGAGGACTCATGAGTCGACCCCTGCGACGGAAAATATCAGCAACGGCTATTTTTTTGCCCATTTTAATTGCCATTTATGCTTCCTAAAATTGCTCTAATGGCTCTTTATCTACCTAAATTATTTTCTCTTGCTTCTAATGCTACAAAATGCTTAAAATGGTGAAAGAAACTACAGATTAAATAGCGGATCAAACGTGAAATCAAAAACAAGAAGAACAGAAGAGAGGATCTGAAATCTGCAAGAAAAAGCCTGAGATCAACGAAAAATCCAAAAAAAAAAGAGAGAGGATCCACAATATACCAGAGAGATTGTGAAAGAGAAAAGCAAGATCTTTCAAGGAGAGAATCTTTCAAGCTTATTGTTTCTACCTTGGTCTAGAGATCGTTTCAAAGCTTTCAAGAGATCTTCAATCAACAATCAACCTCTTCTCAAGCATTCAAGCGTTCATCCACTTTGAGAAAATCCGAAAAAGGGGTTCTTCATTTGAGTAAAGCTTTTATTGTTATATTCGCTCATTTAAGGAGCTGTTATTGTATTAATCTGTGCTCAAAATTTTCTAACTCTTTGTGAGTTTTTGTTCTTATTTTTGAAGGATTTTCAAAACAAGGAAAGGTTGATCCGAACCTGAAATCGGAGTATTTTGGGTTTACTTGTACCCGAGAAACAAGTGATCTAGCTTGGGATAGCTAGTGTCGGAGTTTCCGACGTTTTGTATTCGGGTTGAATACAAAGGATAGTGGATTGAAATTCCCAAGTAGGATCTTGGGGAGTGGATGTAGGTGCAAGGTTAGCACCGAACCACTATAAATCCTTGTGTTTGTGGTGTGCTTTATCGCTTCACTTTATTTCTTTATTATATTCTTGCATTCCTACTTTAGGTAATTAATATTGAATTAAAGTCTTTGTTTTGTTCTTCATAAGTAATCTATTGGGCTTAAAATTTTTAGAAACCCAATTCACCCCCCCTCTTGGGTTGCATAGCTGGGCAACAAGTGGTATCAGAGCCGGTGCTCTAGCCCTTCTTTGATCTAATAATCAAAGAGCCAAAGATCTATGGCAACCCATGTTGGTACTTCTCTAGCCGAGGGGCAATCAACAAACCGACCTCCACTTTTCAATGGGTCTAATTACACCTATTGGAAAGCTCGAATGAAGATTTTCATACAAGCACTCGACTATGATATGTGGAGTATCATAATGAATGGTCCTCACACACCCACCAAGATTATAGATGGTGAGGAGTCAACCAAACCCGAGAAAGAATGGGATGAGGTTGACAAGAAATTGGCATAATTAAATGCCAAAGCCATGAATGTTCTTTATTGTGCACTAGATGCTAGTGAATTCAATCGCATTTCTACTTGTGCATCTGCTAAAGAAATATGGGATAGGTTAGAAGTCACCCATGAGGGAACAAATCAAGTAAAAGAGTCTAAAATAAACATGCTTGTACATAAATATGAATTGTTCAAAATAGAGCATGATGAGTCCATAACTGCTATGTTTACTCATTTTACTGATATAATCAATGGTTTAAAGAGTCTTGACAAATCTTATACTAACAGTGAACTTGTAAGGAAGATTCTCAGGTCACTGCCAAGAACTTGGGAAGCCAAGGTGACTGCCATCCAAGAAGCAAAGGACTTGAACACTCTACCTCTAGAAGAGCTTCTTGGATCCTTGATGACTCATGAACTTAGTATGAAGCAACATCAAGAGGATGAAGTCAAAAAGAAAAGAACCATTGCCCTCAAATCCACAACTTCGCCTGATTATAAAACGAATGACTCTGAAGATGAAGATCAGGATGAAGAGATGGCTCTCATCACCCAGAAATTTAAGAAGTTTCTAAGAAAAAGGAAACAGGGGATGAGAAAGAAATTCACAAAAGGGGATCAAAGCAAAGAAAAGGAGAAAGATCAACCCCCTATATGCTACGAGTGCAAGAAGCCAGGACATTTCAGATCCGAATGTCCACAATTGAAGAAAGGTCCAAAGAAGTTCAAAAAGAAGGCAATGATGGCGACCTGGAGTGCGAGTGATGACTCAAGCTCCGACGAGGAAACCTCAACAGAACAAGCCAATCTGTGCCTGATGGCACATGAAAATGAGGTAACTTCTGAATCCACTAGTGAATTTACTTTTGAAGAATTACATGAAGCATTCTATGATTCAATTGATGAATTAAAGAAACTAGGGAAGAAAAACAAAGAGCTGAAATTGGAAAATCAGTCCTTAGTGAAACAAGCTGAAAATCTTTCAATTGAAAAATTCACCTTGATTCAAGAAAATCAAAACTTAAAGGATGAAATGAACAAGCTGAAATCTATAGTAGATAAGTTCACCTTAAGTTCAAACAAACTAAATATGATCCTTGAAAATCAGAAAGCTATATATGATAAGGCTGGACTTGGTTATAAACCCCTGAAGAAACAAAAATTTTTGAAGGATATTTATGTAAATTATTCAAGTAACAAGTCTACAAATATTACTTGTTTTAAATGTGGAAGAATAGGACATAAATCATACACATGTTTTATTAACAAATATGCAAACACAAAGAAAATATGGGTTCCAAAAGGAACCATTCTGACTAACCTGAAAGGACCCAAGAAAGCTTGGGTACCTAAGACAGAAACGTGACCTTTGCTTGCAGGTGTGTCTAGCATCCCAAGAAGGAAACAGGAAATGGTATCTTGACAGCGGATGCTCGAGACACATGACTGGTGATGAATCACAATTCATCACGCTTGATGCTAAGGATGGAGGGATGGTCACCTTTGGAGATAATGGCAAAGGAAAGATCATCGGGATAGGTAACATTGGTATCACTCTCTCCAAATACATTGAGAATGTTTTATTAGTTAAAGGTTTAAAGCATAACTTACTTAGCATTAGTCAATTCTGTGATAAAGGGTATAAAGTAAGTTTTGAATTATCTGTTTGCATTGTGACGAGTCCTATTAACGATGGCAATGTTTATATGGTAGACTTGAATGATTTAACTAAATTAGACATGCAATGCCTAGTTTCCTTAAATGCTAAAATAAATGAGACTAGTTGGCTGTGGCATCGTAGACTTGCACACATTAGCATGTATTCTCTCTCAAAATTAATTAAAAAGGATTTAGTTCTCGGTTTGCCAAAACTGAATTTTGAAAAGGATAGAATTTGTGATGCATGCCAATTAGGTAAACAAACTAGAGTATCATTTAAACCCAAAAACACTGTTTCAACTTCTAGACCTTTAGAGCTCTTACATATGAATTTATTTGGACCAACTAGAACCACTAGTCTAGGAGGAAAACGATATGGATTTGTAATAATAGATGATTACTCTCGTTTTACTTGGGTTTTCTTTTTAGCTCACAAAAATGAAACTTTTCATATTTTCACTAAATTTTATCGAAAAGTCTCTAATGAAAAAGGGTTTTCAATTCAAAATATTAGAAGTGATCATGGAACTGAATTTGAAAATCAAGATTTTGAAAATTTTTGTGATGAAAATAGAATTGGCCATAACTTCTCTGCTCCTAGGACACCCCAACGGAATGGGGTAGTAGAAAGGAAAAACAGAACCTTAGAAGAAATGGCCCGTACCATGCTTTGTGAAAGCAACCTTCCAAGATATTTTTGGGCGGAAGCTATTAACACAGCATGTTACATTTTAAATCGTGCTTTAATTAGACAATTTTTAAAGAAAACCCCCTATGAACTTTGAAAAGGAAGAAAACCAAATATTGCATATTTTCATGTTTTTGGTTGCCGATGTTTTGTATTAAATAATGGCAAAGAAAAACTTGGTAAATTTGATGCAAAATCAGATGAAGCAATCTTTCTAGGTTACTCCTCCACTAGTAAAGCATTTAGAGTTTTCAACAAAAGAACTTTAGTAGTTGAGGAGTCCATACATGTTGTTTTTGATGAATCTAACGATCTTCCTTCAAGGAAGAATGAGGGTGTTGATGATGCAGAGCCACTAATAGAAGGTATGAAGGAGATCACTCTGAAAGACTCAGCAACTCCAAAAGACAAGGATCAAGAAGACGAACAAAATGAAAGAGGTGAAGAAATTCAAGAACAACCTCAAGGTACAAATGACCTACCCAAGGAATGGAGGTATGTTCACAACCACCCTAAGGAGTTAATTATCTGTGACCCTATGCATGGGGTAAAAACCCATTCTTCACTTAGAAATATAGTTAATCATTGTGCTTTTATATCTCATCTTGAACCTAAAACTTTTGAAGAAGCTGAAAATGATCATAATTGGATTAATGCTATGCAAGAGGAACTTAATCAATTTGAAAGAAATAATGTTTGGACCTTAGTATCAAGACCTAAAGATTATTCAATAATTGGAACTAAATGAGTCTTTAGAAACAAATTAGATGAGCATGGAAATGTAATTAGAAATAAAGCAAGACTGGTTGCTAAGGGATATAATCAAGAAGAAGGAATTGATTTTGATGAAACCTTTGCACCTGTTGCTAGATTAGAAGCTATTAGACTTCTACTTGCATATGCTTGCTTTATGAATTTTAAGTTATTTCAAATGGATGTTAAAAGTATATTTTTAAATGGATATATCTCTGAAGAAGTATATGTAGAACAACCCCCTGGATTTGAAAATCATGCTTTTCCTAATCATGTCTTTAGATTAAATAAAGCTTTATATGGATTAAAACAAGCACCTAGAGCATGGTATGAAAGGCTAAGCAAATTTCTACTAAATAATGGTTTCTCAAGAGGCAATGTAGATACAACCCTATTTATTAAAAGAAACGAAAATGATATGCTAATTATACAAATTTATGTTGATGACATAATTTTTGGGTCTACTAATGAATCCCTTTGTCAAGACTTTGCTAAGCTTATGCAGGGAGAGTTCGAGATGAGCATGATGGGAGAACTCACCTTCTTCCTCGGACTCCAAATCAAACAATCAAAAGAGGGAATCTCCATCACCCAAAGCAAGTACACCAAGGAACTACTCAAAAGATTTGCAATGGAGAACTGCAAACCAATTGGCACACCAATGAGTCCCTCATGTAAGCTTGACAAGGATGATGAAGGTAAAAGCGTAGACTTAAAATACTATAGAGGTATGATTGGCTCATTATTATATCTAACTGCAAGTAGGCCTGATATCATGTTTAGTGTTTGTTCATGTGCTAGATATCAATCTAATTTTAAAGAATCTCATTTGAATGCTGTTAAAAGAATCCTTAGATACTTAAATGGTACTCAAACTCTAGGGTTATGGTACTCTAAGGACTCACAAATTAATTTATTAGGATATTCAGATGCTGATTTTGCTGGATGTAAATTAGATAGAAAAAGCACAAGTGGAACTTGCCAATTTCTTGGAGTAAATCTAATCTCATGGTTTAGCAAGAAACAAAATTCGGTGGCACTGTCTACGGCTGAGGCCGAATACATTGCAGCCGGAAGTTGTTGTGCTCAAATCTTGTGGATTAAGCAACAACTCGAAGACTTTGGAATCAAACTTAATGAAACACCAATAAGATGTGACAACACAAGTGCCATAAATCTATCTAAAAATCCAATTCAACATTCAAGATCCAAACATATTGAAATAAGACATCATTTCATAAGAGAACATGCTCAAAATAAAAATATAATTCTTGAATATGTTTGCACTGAGAATCAATTAGCTGATATCTTTACAAAGGCCCTTAGTGAGGATAGATTATGTGAAATTAGGAGAAATCTAGGAATTCTAGATCCATTTGCCTAAAATTTCTCAATTTCCAAAGAATTGATTAGAGCTCAAGTTTCAACATTTATCCTGGTCCCAAAAGATCAAATTTATCATTCTAAAAACTTATCATTGAGCAAAATTCCTTCACTCAAAATTTCAAATTTTTCTGGAATTTATTCATATTTTTCCTGATTTTCTGAACTTCATGAGTCGACCCCCATGAGTCGACTCAATGGCAAACTTGTAAATCCCACAAACTTCCCACGGGCTCATTGTTTTTAAACGGGAACCCTGTTTGTGAGACGACTCATCTTCTCATCGTCTTCCTTCTGAAATCCGTTCTTTCCAACTCTTTCTTGCTCCAAAACCAAGGATTTATCTCGAGGCAATTCTCCCTCCTACTCTCCACCAAAAATCGCCTCCTTGGAAAAGAGATTTCTTGTGATTTCTCGCTTTGCTTGGCGCGGTTGGAACGTGCCCTAGCACTTCACCGAATTTCCAAAATTCACTTCTTTTTTCCACTAAAATTCCTCTTTACTCTCTTGTGATCTCTCCTCCACTCAATTCAAGTCTTCTTGTCTGCTACTTTATTGGATATGGCTCCAAAGATGAAACTTCCCCAAAGAAGGAAATCAATCCGTGAGCCTGAGGAATTTGTCCGAAAGAAAAGGCATGCTCAGTCTTCCAGTGTTCCCGATCCAGTTTCAGTACCTGCTCAAGGTCCCTCTCAATCCTCCATAAGCCCCAGAGTGAATCCTCTTTCTGATAGAAAAGTAGAAACCGGGAAAAATATAGATTTTCGGTTCTTTGAAAAAGAAGGCTTTACTTTTGCTACCAAGATCAAAAATCAAAGATGGGAACTCTATTGCTCTCTTAAGGAAGTCACCTATGTTGACCTTGTTAGAGAGTTCTACCAGAACCTAAATTATGGAAATGGGTCAGTGACTTCAACTGTCAAGGGGATTGACATATGCTTGGATTCTAGGATATTGGGAGATATACTTCAGTTGCCTAGTGAAGGATACTCATATATGGAACTCCAAATTAAAGAAGAAGGGATCAGAATTATCTTAGGAGAAGCTTTTTCAGGAAGTTTAAACAAATTGGAAGCAAAGCTATTATCCATTGAGATGAGGGTCCTGCATCAGATTGTAACAAAACTCTTCTTTCCTAGGAGTGGTAGGCATGATCTACTATCTGGCAGAGATGTATGTGTCATGTTTCATATCATCACTCAGACCCCCCTAAACCTCCCTGCACTTATGATAGAGGCCATGAGAGAAACTTTGAACAGATCCAAGGCACACTTGCCTTATGGTATGGCCCTTACTAGAGTATTTAGGAGGTTTGGAGTTAGCTGTGAGGGGGAGACACCTACCAAACTCTCACATGTGGACACTTTCAACCAACACAGCCTACACCGAATGGGAATTACAAAGACTGTTGGTGGTTGGATCAAGGGCTCTGAAGAAAGAGCTGAGGAGAGAGCTGAGGAAAGAGCTGAAGACAGAACTGAAGGCAGAGTAGAAGAAGAAGGTCCATCTTCTCCTGTACATGACTTCAGGGCAGCTTCACCAGATACCCAGTTCATTCCTGATACTGAGGCTGGCCTTTCTGAGTTTACTAGGATGCCCACACCAGTGTATCAGCCAGAGAGCAGAGCACCTCATTCAGAGTTCAGACTGGCTGACGATCAGATTGAGCATATATCTCAGCTTGTGGCTTCTTTGCTGTCTAGTTAGTGGGGTAGTACTTCTTTTGCACCTGGAGCCACCTCTTCTGATCAGACCATTACTCCCCACATCTCCACTGTGTTTCAGATGATTTCAGATCAGTCCATCAGGATACAGCAGCTTGAGGATACAGTCTGGAGATTGACTGGCAGAGTTCTTGACTTGCAGGGGCAAGTCCTTGCATTGGCCCATCCCCAGCCACAGGAGTCTACTATTGAGGTCACAGACCTCACTGCAGAGGCTGGTAGGCTCAGAGGAGCTCTAGAAGGTGGATATGAATTACTGAGGAAAGAGATCCGAGGATCGAGTGAGCATGCTACCACCCAGTTCACTGCTCTACTTCAATCTATTTCCAGAGCACTGAGCATACTTGATTCTATCAGACTCATGGTATCAGCCCTAGCATCTCAGCGTTCTCAGCCACCCAGTTCATCTCGTTCTCCTGCTCGTGCCAGAGGCAGATGGGGTAGAGGATGCACTTCTGATCCATCATCTCCTCACCCTATATCTGATGACTCCGATCATTGACTTATTTTGATCTTTACTAGATCCTAGGAGTTAGTATCTTGTTCTAGGATCTATACCTTGGGGCCATGTATTGACAATTAGCTGGTTGAATTTTATTTTTAAGAACTATGTATTGAAACAATTATGATATTAATGGAATCATCTTTTACCTATATTTCTATCTCTTTGTAATGATCATATTTTGGTTATATATTTTCTTCTTGTTGAAATATTGTCTTCTCCTTGTTGTTGTTTGCTGTTGATAATTGCTATATTAAGGGGGAGCAAACTTCTGTGAAAAACTCTAAAGGGGAAGAAATTAAAGAATGTTTCAGAAAAAGGAAGAGTTAACTATGTTTGATGATGTCAAAAAGGGGGAGAAATTAAACAAAAACAAAAAATTGAAATTAAAAAAAAAAAAAGCAAAACCCTAAATTATGAGAAAAAGGGGAAGAAATTAAAGAAAAACAAAGATTGAAAGATTAAACCAAACTGGAGAAATTAAACAAAAACAAGAATTGAAAGATTAAACCAAACTTGAGAAATTAAACAAAAATTGGAAGATTAAAAAATATATTGGGAAACAAATATTGGAGAAATTAAACAAAACTTTGAGAAATTTGGTATCGAAATTTGGTATCAGACAGAACTTAAACAAAAAGCCATCCATCAAAAGCAAAATCATAAGTACAATACAAATAAGTATTTTTTTTTATGCTCTGATATATTTCAAAATTCAAACTTGCTCTGATACATCTTTTGAAATTTTATTTACCTTGATACAACTTAAGAAATTTGATTTACTCTGATACACCCTAAAATTTCTTTTAACTTACTCTGATACATGATAAAATTTAATCTGATACAGTGTGAAAGTTTCTCTGATATATTATAACATTTGCTCTGATAAAGTGTGAAATTTTCTCTGACATTTGCTCTGATACAGTGTGAAATTTTCTCTGACATTTGCTCTAATACAGTGTGAAATTTTTTCTGATATATTATAAAATTTTCTTGCTCTGATACATTATAAAATCTTTTCTAATATCATTGTAAAAATTATTTTTCTTGCTCTGATACATTGCAAAATTTATTTCTCTTCTCTTGCTCTGATATATCTTAAACTCAAAATGATCTAATACCCTTTTCAAATCTTTAAGAAAAAGGATAAACTATTTTTGCATTTATATTACATGCCAAAAGAATCATACTCTTTTCAAGCATATACACCTATAATGGATTCTTTTGAAATTAATGCATTAACATAAATATTTTTGTTCAAATATTTTGTCATCATCAAAAAGGGGGAGATTGTTGCTCCTAGATTGATTTTGATGATTACAAAGCAGATTGAAGGGATACAAATAATTTTAAAATGAAAAAGTCCTTATGCTTTTCAAGGGTAAAATCATAATTTTACTAAAATCCTGATTTGATAGTATCATTTGGTAGAACAAAAGATTTGTGATCCAATGATGAAAATTTCATTGATTTTGGACTTGTATTTTGAAAGTTATGCATGTTTGAAAATCATGAGTCAACCCGTGAGTCAACTCATGGCACAATGAGCTGATTGGCACACCCTGTGAGTCGACCCTCATGAGTCGACCCCCAGGCATGAGTCGACCCCCATGAGTCGACCCCTGCAGTTTTAGGCTAAAAGTTGCAGAAACTCATTTTCTGGCTGT
Source organism: Elaeis guineensis (assembly GCF_000442705.2). Classification (NCBI taxonomy): domain Eukaryota; kingdom Viridiplantae; phylum Streptophyta; class Magnoliopsida; order Arecales; family Arecaceae; genus Elaeis; species Elaeis guineensis. The sequence continues at coordinate 55,351,267 of NC_025997.2, forward strand.
TGCAACAGAAGTCGACTCATGAGTCGACTCCTGATGCATGAGTCGACTCATGAGTCGACCCCTGCGACGGAAAATGTCAGCAACGGCTATTTTTTTGCCCATTTTAATTGCCATTTATGCTTCCTAAAATTGCTCTAACGGCTCTTTATCTATCTAAATTGTTTTCTCTTGCTTCTAATGCTACAAAATGCTTAAAATGGTGAAAGAAATTGCTGATTAAATAGCGGATCAAACGTGAAATCAAAAACAAGAAGAACAGAAGAGAGGATCCGAAATCTGCAAGAAAAAGCCTGAGATCAACGAAAAATCCAAAAAGAAAAAGAGAGAGGATCCACAATATACCAAAGAGATTGTGAAAGAGAAAAGCAAGATTTTTCAAGGAGAGAATCTTTTAAGCTTATTGTTTCTACCTTGGTCTAGAGATCGTTTCAAAGCTTTCAAGAGATCTTCAATCAACAATCAACCTCTTCTCAAGCATTCAAACGTTCATCCACTTTGAGAAAATCCAAAAAAGGGGTTCTTCATTTGAGTAAAGCTTTTATTGTTATATTCGCTCATTTAAGGAGCTGTTATTGTATTAATCTGTGCTCAAAATTTTCTAACTCTTTGTGAGTTTTTGTTCTTGTTTTTGGAGGATTTCCAAAACAAGGAAAGGTTGATTCGAACCTGAAATCGGAGTGTTTTGGGTTTACTTGTACCCGGGAAACAAGTGATCTAGCTTGGGATAGCTAGTGTCGGAGTTTCTGACATTTTGTATTCGGGTTGAATACAAAGGATAGTGGATTGAAATTCCCAAGTAGGATCTTGGGGAGTGGATGTAGGTGCAAGGTTAGCACCGAACCACTATAAATCCTTGTGTTTGTGGTGTGCTTTATCGCTTCACTTTATTTCTTTATTATATTCTTGCATTCCTACTTTAGGTAATTAATATTGAATTAAAGTCTTTGTTTTGTTCTTCATAAGTAATCTGTTGGGCTTAAAATTTTTAGAAACCCAATTCACCCCCCCCTCTTGGGTTGCATAGCTGGGCAACAGTCTTCAAAAGGAAGAGGGGCGCAGACAGAAAGGTGGAGACCTATAAAGCCCGTTTGGTTGCCAAGGGATATCGTCAACGTTATGGTATAGACTATGACGAGACGTTTTCTCCTGTGGCAATGCTCAAATCCAGTCGGATTATGCTTGCGATAGCTGCCCATCTGGACTATGAAATCTGGTAGATGGATGTGAAGACAGCTTTTCTAAATGGAGAGCTGGACGAAGAGGTGTATATGATACAACCTGAAGGGTTCACATCCACAGATGAGTCTAAGGTGTGCAAGCTATAGAGGTCCATTTATGGACTTAAGCAGGCATCTCGGAGTTGGAACATATGTTTTGATAGGACGATCAAAATGTATGGCTTCATTAAGAATGGAGAAGAGCCCTGCATTTATAAGTGGGCTAATGGTCCAGCAGTAGTATTTCTTGTATTGTATGTGGATGATATTTTCTTAATCGAAAATGATGTCCCTGCATTACAGGGAATAAAGATTTGGCTATCGTCATAGTTCTCCATGAAGGATCTGGGAGAAGCTTCCTACATCCTAGAGATGAGGATCTATAGGGATAGATCCAAAAAGTTGATTGGCTTATCCCAGTCCACGTACATTGATACTATGCTGAAAAGGTTCAGTATGGAAAATTCCAAGAAAGGCTATCTACCGATAGGCCATGGAATTTCTCTCTCGAAGAGAGATTGTCCGACAACACCTCAAGAGAGAGAGCGTATGGGTAGGATTCCATATGCTTCGACAGTGGGATCTATCATGTACGCCATGACATGTACACGACCAGATGTGGCATACTCACTAGGGGTAGTGAGTAGATACCAATCTGATGCAGGAGAAAATCACTGGAAGGTTGTTAAAACCATCCTGAAGTATTTAAGAAATACTAAGGACCAGTGGCTTATATATAGTGAATCGGACTTGAGACTTATAGGGTTTACAGACTCTAGTTTCCAGTCTGATCGTGATGATAGCAAGAGTGTGTCAGGATTTATTTTTACCCTTAATGGTGGGGCTGTCTGCTGGAAGAGTTCCAAACAGCACACTGTGGCTGATTCAGTATGCGAGGCGGAGTATATTGCTGCATCAGATGCTACCAAAGAAGCGGTGTGGCTGAGAAAATTCATCATCGAGCTCGGAGTAGCACCCTCCCTTGTTGGTCCAGTTCTGCTCTACTGCGACAGCTCTGGAGCCATTGCTCAGGCGAAGGAACCAAAGGCACACCAGCGGACGAAGCATATTCTGCGCCGCTACCATCTCATCCGAGAGATCGTGGATCGAGGTGACGTCGACCTTCAGAAGATCGACGGAAAGGAGAACCTGGCCGACCCATTCACTAAAGCCATTGCGGTGAAGGAGTTCAACGACTACAAGTCGAAGATGGGTATTAGATACTGCACCGATAGGCTTTAGGCCAAGTGGGAGATTGTTGGGAATAGTGTCCCAAAGCCAATCGTCAGCCTGTTGACGGTTGTGCTCCTTTTGTATTAGTACATGAATTATAAATAAATAAAAGTTATTTTGATATTTTTTCATCACAAATGTTTCATCTTCTAATGAACTCCTGTGTTGTGGTGAAGTCCTTAGGACTATTTAGACTCGACAAAGGAGGATTTGTCGCTTAGTCCTTAAACATGTTCGCGACCAAATGATACGTTGTTACCAAGGATGACAACGTTTATCGAGCATAGGTCATTGTGTGCCATATGGGTTGGTTGTCCTCATAACCAATGAGTGTGGAGACACTGGTATGGCATACAGGTGAGATGTAATGGTACATCTGCACTGAACGTGACCAACTCTGGAGCAATTTCTGCTGTCAAGATTTGCTCCGATGGGATATGGGTATAAATGTCCCTCCGACCTGAGACCACCACGGTGACTTGCAAGCAACTCACTGCACTTAGGCACTGGACTACCTGAATTTTTAATTCAATGACGGAAGGCTGCTGGGTGTAGTCAAATACTTGACTTGTCGGTGCGTGTGTCAAGATGGGATTGACCACTCCAGTTTAGGAGCTGTGTACAGTCGTGTTTCAATTTAGCAAAATCTTGGCCAGGATAGTCCTAGTGAGGAGTCACAGGACTAATTGAGTTGAGCATGATTCGGATGATATCATCAGGGTTGACAGTTTAACCCTGAGTCGTCCTAAACACAGGGGTCAAAAGGGATGAATTATATGGTAACCATATTCACGTTGGTTCTAAATGTTGCGATTGCGATTATTCGATCTATCCGATCATCGGGTACCATTGCTAGATGGTCACTTCGATTAGTACAGGAATTGGTTCCTGTGCTACCGGCTTAGGTTCGAACCTGCGGGGTCACACACATTAGTGGTTCCTTTCTGATCAGATGGCTGATTATGAGTCTTATATGTCTGGGACTCTATGATTGAGAATTAGGATTCTCTGATCATGAGTTTCACACATTTTGGGTACCGGGGTCAAAATTTTGAATTTTAAATTTTGAATTTGAAATTTGAACTCTTTGATCAGGGTTTCATATCGATGGTCTCTGATGCCTGATTGCCCATCGGATTTGGACTCAATATTTATGAGAGGTTTAATTAATGATTTGATCACTAATTAACTCAATTTGATTGAGTAATTATTTTTGGATCAAGTCTAATTGAAAGGGATTCAGTTTGGATTGACCCGATTAGGTTAAATGTTGACCTAATCGCTAAGGTGGTTTAGTCCCTGATTTGATCAGGGGTTAGGTTTAGTTAATTCTTGATTTGATTAGGATTTTATTGAGCTTAATTAAGCCTAATTAAGTTGGATTTAATTTATTCTAATTGTGCTTAACCTATTTAGATTAGGTTGGCTCAATTAGGTTCAAACCACCTTGACTTTTCTCCCTGCGCCACCTCACTTCTTCTGTGCATATTTAAATTCACGAGAAGCAACTTCTAATAAATTTTCTCCCCACAGAAGCCATCCCATACCCACCCTTGTGCGCCAAATATCTGGATAAAAATAAGTTGGTTGGCCATTCAAATTCAAAAGAAAGTTTGAATTTGAATGAGCAACCAACTAATCCATGTGCCATGGTCTTATCTTGTGCGCCCCATATTTTACATGAGAAAATGTTTCTCGTGTAAACTCTTCATGCACAAATCAACTCACGCCCCTTCTCTTCTCATGCACAAGTGGATAGGGATGAGTTGGTTTTGCATTTGAATTCAAATTTGATTTGAATTCAAATGTGCAACCACTTATCTTTATCCTCTCATGCGGATAAGACACGTTCGATGTTGTTTTAAAAAGAGGAGAAAGGTGGGACGTGCGAAGAAATTTAGGAGAGAAACTTTGGGGCATGAGGAAAGTTTGTGCATAAGGTGAAGGTCCAAAACCTTCCGAGAGAAAAAGAAAGAAAAGAAAAAAAATTGAGCACAGGGTTTCTAGTGTGTACCCTAGGGTTTCTACCTAGGGTTTGGGAAGTGAGATTGGTGTGCCACGAGTGTCGTGAGTCTACCAAATTTTAGAAAAGATCCATCAGCCTCTCAAGCAATCATGCAAATGATCCAGAGCATCCGAGGAGTCGGCACACATTGATCAAAGGAGTTCGATCAACATCTGCCATCAAAAGGGTAAAATCACGAACTAGCATTCGTGAGGAGCTGATCAGACGGGAGCTTCATGTGGATGATCCGCAGAGGCCAGACATTTATGTGGCTGTGACATGACGATCAGAGCCCTCCAACGGTGATCAGATTGTGGTGATCGACTACCCACAAAAGGTGATGTGTTCTGAACACAGTATTGTAAAAGATTTACTGATTCAAATTTGAATTTCAAATTTAAATGCATGCTATTGTATCATATTTAGATCCTAGTGTAAGGTTAATTAATATTAATTAATGAGATTAATTAATAATTCCACTGTAAAATAGTAATTTTGAAAAGTTTTAAAATTACCATTTTGCCCCTACACTAAATTTTTGCTAAAAATGGTATCAGAGCATGGTTCTAGAATATGATATACATTTACATGCATAGATTAAGGTGTAATCTATAAGTTTAAATTTGAAATTCAAAAATCAAAATTCAAAATTCAAAAATTTTGAAATTTAAAATTTGAAATTTGAAATTTGTTAGAAGTTTCAAATTTGAAATTCAAAATTTAAAATTTGAAATTTGGTTGAAATCTCAAATTTGAAATTTGAAATTCAAAATTCAAAATTCAAAATTTAAAATTTAAAGATTGGAAATTCAAAATTTGAAATTTGATTGAAATCTCAAATTTGAAATTTAAAATTTAAAATTTGAAATTTGAATTTTAAAATTCAAAAATTTAAATTTTGAAATTGGTATATTTAGATATACTTGATCCAAGTAGCAAGTAATCTAATTGGGTTGGTTGCCATGGCCGTCCGGTCATAGGAGAAAAGTATGGTTTAAAGGCCCTCTCTTCCCATTCGATGGGGTCTCCTATGGTGGTAGGGGTGCCGATGCAATTATATCCCATGCCGATGAAGCAGCGAAAGGATTTAATTATAAAATTTATCATGAATATGTTAGATTAGATCTAAAAAAAAATTATGATTTATTTTGAGTTATTTTCTGTTATGAAATGAGCAATAGGATTGCTGTTTATGAATTATGCTGACCCGTTTGTGAAATGAGTCAACACATTTGGTGAACAGAAAATAAAATCTTTCAAAATTTAAAAATTTATTTTCAAAATGCCAAACCTTGACCCATCAGCCCAAGTACTTAATTAAAAGAATTAAGTGATGTCTAGTAGGTCTAGAATTATGAATTAAGACCTAAGATAATCGCATAAACTTGTGGGTCAATGGGTTAGATGAGTTAGGTCCATTATTAGGTTAGACCTAAGGTTAGCTTAAAAAAAAAATAGACTAAATGGAGTAATTGGTCAAATCTAATCAAAAGTTGAATTAGATTAGGTCAAGGATACCCTAGACTCAACTTCAGTAGTTGTAGTTGAATGGGTCCATGTCTTTAACTAGACCAAGATGGACTTAATTCATGGCTACGCGGTGGAGCCCTATTTACTAAGTTGATCAAAATTAAAACTAATGAACCGGTTGGTGTCTAAGGTAAGTTCGGCAGTTTTGACCAGTGGTTCTTAAGCGGGAGCTACTCGCATTGATTCGATCATTGACGAGTTAATGGCAAATCCCCACCACTGATCTCACTTACCTGGCCAATCTGGTAAGTTAGATTTTGATTAGATCACTTGGTATTAGAGCTCACCCATGTCATTAGATAAATCAGTGTGACTGATTTAGGTGCTCCTAATGCCAGCTTTAATTAAATTCTTTTTAATCTGACTTGGTGAGTCAGTGGGAGGATTGAAATTGGCTGGATGATATCTTCTCTACTATTCTTTAATAAAATCCTCAAAATTATTAGGTCCCTAAAATGATTAAGTTATAATGATAACTAAGTCATAACCTCCCATTAAGTGAGTGATAATGAGTCCATTAGTTCAATGATCATTGGAGGCCCAAAGGCCTGGTGCTCATTGGCTAATGGAATTATTATTCATAATATGATAATTTGATTGAGTCTTTCTGATGGTGGTTAGGTTGGCCGGCCAAAGTCGGGCCTGATCATTTATTGGTCCGATTCACTAATTAAGTCATGTTAATGGTTGGACCTAACCAGATCTTTTCAGTGGAGGCCAAAGCCTACTGATTAGGTTCTGGGGCAAAATCAATTACTAGAAGTTGTTTAGAGAAACAACTGGTTAAGAACCTACCCATAGATGCACATGGGTTGACCAACCAAAGTTGGGCTCGTGTGTAGTCTGTGTGGATTCTAGTACCCATTAAGGAATTAAAGTAATTCCTCGAATTGGAGGATGAGGCTACCAGTTTGTAAAAATATTAGAAAAAACTTTAGACTAAAGTCCAAGTCTTTAGTATTAATTTATGTACTAATAGAGGTCTCATTTTTCTTTATGCAGCTATGGCCACTACCCTGTCGCTCCGATCATTATTAGATAATGACAAGCTCATGGGACCCAATTTCGATAGCTGGTATCGAAAATTGAAAATCATCCTTGAGCATGAGCGGATCCTTTATGTAGTAACGGATCCAACACCTGAGGAGCCAGCTCCGAACGCTAGTAAGGCGATCCGAGACACTTACTTGAAGTGGCTCAATGACCGCACCACCGTTCGATGTATTATGCTGGCAGCAATGAATGATGAGTTCAGCCGAAGGTTTGAGAATGCCCAGCCACAGAGATGCTTCAAATGTTGAACGACTCCTTTGGCACGCCTGACGACGTTGAAAGGCACAAAACTAGTTGTGCATTTTCAATGCTCGATGAGGGATGGGGCCTCAGTCACTGATCATGTACTGTACATGATCGAGATGATTGAGCGCCTAAGCAAATTGGGCTTTCCTTGCACGAGCAGCTCGGTAAGGATGCGATCCTTAATTCCTTGCCCAAGTCCTTCCTCCCATTCCTTACTCATTTTCGAATGACAAAGCCTGCAGTAAACTACCACGGATTGTTGGGGTTGCTGCAGAACTTTGAGAAGGATCACCAACTCCATAAGGAGTCGGTGAATGTAGTGGGAGGGTCTTCTTCTCGTCGTCAACCCTTTGGGAAGGGGAAGAAGAACAAGAAGAAGAAAAATAAGAAGGTGCAATCTCATGCTGGGACAGTAGCACAGGGTCAGACCAAGAAGCGCAAGCACGACCAGAGCCAGGCGGAGTGCTTCTTTTGCAAGAAGCAGGGCATTGGAAGAGGAACTGTCCTCAATACATTGCCTCCCTGGACCGAACAGGCCAAAGAAGAAGCAAGGTAATTATATGATAACTCCTTGCAACTTTTCGATTTGTGATACTACTGTCTGGGTATTGGATACGGAAGCTCTTATCATATTTGTAATTCGATGCAGGGTCTGCAGGTCAGTAGGAGATTTGATGAAGGCGAGAGGTTCCTGAACGTTGGAGATGGAAGCAAAGTTTCAGTTCTAGCTTAGGAATCATGAGTCTTGTAATCAATTCTCGTAATGTAATTCTGAGTGAATGTCACTATTGTCCAAGTTTTTTATTAAATATTATTTTGTAGGCCTTTTGGCCATGTACGGTTATGATTTTTTAATAAAAAAAAATATTTGCAATATCATTTTGAATGGTGTTACAATATTTGTTGGACAATTAAATAATGAATTTACTTACTATCACAGCCTGTTAATGTGGTTCAAAACTTCGGTAAACGCTCTAGAATAGATAATGTGTCAGAAGTCTACCTTTGGCACTGTAGGCTAGGTCATATCAATAAGAACAGGATAAACAGGTTGGCTCAAGAAGGAATTCTTGAAGTTAGTGATTGTGAATCACTTCCAACCTGTGAGTCCTGTCTTCTTGGGAAGATGACCAAGTCACCTTTTACTAAAAAGGTGAGCGAGCCAGTGAACTCTTAGGTCTGGTACATTCTGATGTATGTGGACCCATGAGCTCAAGTGCAAGAGGTGGATTTTTCTACTTCATAACCTTCACAGACGACCTATCTAGGTATGGGTATGTCTATTTATGAAGCATAAGTCGGAATCATTTGAAATGTTCAAACTATTTCGAAATGAGGTAGAAAAATAAACTGGGAAGTGTATTAAAACTCTTCGATCTGATCGAGGAGGTGAATACCTTTCCAATGAGTTTCTGACGTATCTAGGGGAGAATGGGATTCTCTCTCAGTGGACTCCTCCTGGAACACCACAGCATAATGGTGTGTCTGAAAGGAGGAATCGGACCCTGTTAGACATGGTTCGATCCATGATGGGGTTTGCTGGTCTGCCGATCTCCCTCTGGGGATATGCGCTCGAATCGGCTTGTTACCTTCTAAATAGAGTTCGAGTAAGTCTGTAGCCAAAACGCCATATGAGATATGGATAGGACGTAAGCCAGTACTCTCGCACCTTAGGGTTTGGGGTGTCCGGCTTATGTTAAACGTTTAATTACAGACAAGCTTGGACCTAGGTCTGACAAGTGTAATTTTATAGGGTACCCAAAAGAGACCAAAGGGTATTATTTCTACCTTGCTGATGAGCAAAAGATGTTTGTCAGCCTTAAGGCAATTTTTTTAGAAAAGGAGTTCCTTAGTGAAAAAAACTGTTGCCTCTAAGGTCGAACTTGATGAAGTTCGACAGGTGGAAAAACCGACACATGTTACTGAACCTGAACCGGATTTGATTAGATCAGATCCGGAGCCCATTGATTATGCACCCTTAAGGCGGTCTGGTAGAGTACCACATCAACCGGACAGATACTATGGTTTTTGGTCCGGATGGTGATCCTGTCGAACTTGATGAAAATGATGAGGATCCGATCACCTACATGGATGCAATGCAGAGACCTGACTCTGAGAAATGGCTAGAGGCCATGAAATCCGAAATGGAGTCCATGAAGGTCAACGATGTGTGGACATTGGTTGACCCATCCGAAGGAGTAAAACCCATAGGGTGTAAGTGGGTCTTCAAAAGGAAGAGGGGCGCAGACGAAAAGGTGGAGACCTATAAAGCCCGTCTGGTTGCCAAGGGATATCGTCAACGTTATGGTATAGACTATGACGAGATATTTTCTCCTGTGGCAATGCTCAAATCCATTCGGATTATGCTTGCGATAGCTGCCCATCTGGACTATGAAATCTGACAGATGGATGTGAAGACAGCTTTCCTAAATGGAGAGCTGGACGAAGAGGTGTATATGATACAACCTGAAGGGTTCACATCCACAGATGAGTCTAAGGTGTGCAAGCTACAGAGGTCCATTTATGGACTTAAGCAGGCATCTCGGAGTTGGAACATACGTTTTGATAGGACGATCAAAACGTATGGCTTCGTTAAGAACGGAGAAGAGCCCTGCATTTATAAGTGGGCTAATGGTCCAGTAGTAGTATTTCTTGTATTGTATGTGGATGACATTCTCTTAATCGAGAATGATGTCCCTGCATTACAGGGAATAAAGATTTGGCTATCGTCACAGTTCTCCATGAAGGATCTGGGAGAAGCTTCCTACATCCTAGGGATGAGGATCTATAGGGATAGATCCAAAAAGTTGCTTGGCTTATCCCAGTCCACGTACATTGATACTATGCTGAAAAGGTTCAGCATGAAAAATTCCAAGAAAGGCTATCTACCGATAGGCCATGAAATTTCTCTCTCGAAGAGGGATTGTCCGACAACACCTCAAGAGAGAGAGCGTATGGGTAGGATTCCATATGCTTCGGCAGTGGGATCTATCATGTACGCCATGATATGTACACGACCAGATGTGGCATACTCACTAGGGGTAGTGAGTAGATACCAATCTGATCCAGGAGAGAATCACTGGAAGGTTGTTAAAACCATCCTGAAGTATTTAAGAAATACTAAGGACCAGTGGCTTATATATGGTGAATCGGACTTGAGACTTATAGGGTTTACAGACTCTAGTTTCCAGTCTGATCATGATGATAGCAAGAGTGTGTCAGGATTTATTTTTACCCTTAATGGTGGGGCTGTCTGCTGGAAGAGTTCCAAGCAGCACACTGTGGCTGATTCAGTATGCGAGGCGGAGTATATTGCTGCATCAGATGCTGCCAAAGAAGTGGTGTGGCTGAGAAAATTCATCACCGAGCTCGGAGTAGCACCCTCCCTTGTTGGTCCAGTTCTGCTCTACTGCGACAGCTCTGGAGCCATTGCTCAGGCGAAGGAACCAAAGGCACACCAGCGGACGAAGCATATTCTGCGCCGCTACCATCTCATCCGGGAGATCATGGATCGAGGTGACGTCGACCTTCAGAAGATCGACGGGAAGGAGAACCTGGCCGACCCATTCACTAAAGCCATTGCGGTGAAGGAGTTCAATGACTACAAGTCGAAGATGGGTATTAGATACTGCACCGATAGGCTTTAGGCCAAGTGGGAGATTGTTGGGAATAGTATCCCAAAGCCAATCGTCAGCCTGTTGACGGTTGTGCTCCTTTTGTATTAGTACATGAATTATAAATAAATAAAAGTTATTTTGATATTTTTTCATCATAAATATTTCATCTTCTAATGAACTCCTGTGTTGTGGTGAAGTCCTTAGGACTATTTAGACTCGACAAAGGAGGATTTGTCGCTTAGTCCTTAAACATGTTCGCGACCAAATGATACGTTGTTACCAAGGACGACAACATTTATCGAGCATAGGTCGTTGTGTGCCATATGGGTTGGTTGTCCTCATAACCAAAGAGTGTGGAGACACTGGTATGGCATACAGGTGAGATGTAATGGTACATCTGCACTGAACGTGACCAACTCCGGAGCTATTTCTGCTGTCAAGATTTGCTCCGATGGGATATGGGTATAAATATCCCTCCGACCTGAGACCGCCACGGTGACTTGCAAGCAACTCACTGCACTTAGGCACTGGACTACCTGAATTTCTAATTCAATGATGGAAGGCTGCTGGGTGTAGTCAAGTACTTGACTTGTCGGTGCGTGTGTCAAGATGGGATTGACCACTCCAGTTTAGGAGCTGTGTACAGTCGTGTTTCAATTTAGCAAAATCTTGGCCAGGGTAGTCCTAGTGAGGAGTCACAGGACTAATTGAGTTGAGCACGATTCGGATGATATCATCAGGGTTGACAGTTTAACCCTGAGTCATCCTAAACACAGGGGTCAAAAGGGATGAATTATACGGTAACCATATTCACGTAGGTTCTGAATGTTGCGATTATGATTATTCGACCTATCCGGTCATCGGGTACCATTGCTAGATGGTCACTTCGATTAGTACAGAATTGGTTCCTGTGCTACCGGCTTAGGTTCGAACCTGCGGGTCACACACATTAGTGGTTCCTTTCTGATCAGATGGCTGATTATGAGTCTTATGTGTCTGAGACTCTATGATTGAGAATTAGGATTCTCTGATCATGAGTTCCACATATTTTGGGTACCGGGGTCAAAATTTTGAATTTTAAATTTTGAATTTGAAATTTGAACTCTTTGATCAGGGTTTCATATCGATGGTCTCTGATGCCTGATTGCCCATCGGATTTGGACTCAATATTTATGAAAGTTTAATTAGTGATTTGATCACTAATTAACTCAATTTGATTGAGTAATTATTTTGGATCAAGTCCAATTGAATTGGATTCAGTTTGGATTGACCCGATTAGGTTAAATGTTGACCTAATCGCTAAGGTGGTTTAGTCCCTGATTTGATCAGGGGTTAGGTTTAGTTAATTCTGATTTGATTAGATTTTATTGAGCCTAATTAAGCCTAATTAAGTTAGATTTAATTTATTCTAATTGTGCTTAACCATTTAGATTAGGTTGGCTCAATTAGGTTCAAACCATCTTGACTTTTCTCCCTGCGCCACCTCACTTCTTCTGTACATATTTAAATTCACGAGAAGCAACTTCTATGAATTTTCTCCACACAGAAGCCATCCCAGCCCACCCTTGTGTGCCAAATATCTGGATAAAAATAAGTTGGTTGGCCATTCAAATTCAAAAGAAAGTTTGAATTTGAATGAGCAACCAACTAATCCATGCGCCATGGTCTTATCTTATGCCCCCATATTTTATATGAGAAAATATTTCTCGTGTAAACTCTCCATACTCAAATCAACTCACACCCCTTCTCTTCTCATGCACAAGTGGATAGGGATGAGTTGGTTTTGCATTTGAATTCAAATTTGATTTGAATTCAAATGTGCAACCACTTATCTTTATCCTCTCACGCGGATAAGACACGTTCGACGTTGTTTTAAAAGAGGAGAAAGGTGGGACGTGCGTAGAAAATTTAGAGAGAAACTTTGGGGCATGAAAAAGTTTGTGCGCAAGGTGAAGATCCAAAACCTTCCGAGAGAAAAAGAAAGAAAAGAAAGAAAAATTGAGCGCAGGGTTTCTAGTGTGTACCCTAGGGTTTCTACCTAGGGTTTGGGAAGTGAGATTGGTGTGCCACGAGTGTCGTGAGTCCACCAAATTTTAGGGAGAGATCCATCAGCCTCTCAAGCAATCGTGCAAATAATCGAGCATCCGAAGAGTCGGCACACATTGATCGAAGGAGTTCGATCAACATCTGCCATCAAAAGGGTGAAATCACGAACTAGCATTCGTGAGGAGCTGATCAGAGGGAGCTTCGTGTGGATGATCCGCAGAGGCCAACATTTGTGTGGCTGTGACGTGACGATCAGAGCCCCCGACGGTGATCAGATTGCGGTGATCGACTACCCGCAAAGGTGATGTGTTCTGAACACAGTACTGTAAAAGGTTTACTGTTCAAATTTGAATTTCAAATTTAAATGCATGCTGTTGTATCATATTTAGATCTAGTGTAGGGTTAATTAGTATTAATTAATGAGATTAATTAATAATTTCTGTAAAATAATAATTTTGAAAAAGTTTTAAAATTACATTTTGCCCCTGCACTAA